>NC_088915.1:63180606-63483636 GCF_963576675.1 Euphorbia lathyris
GTGTCAAGGAACTGAAACTGAGCATCAAGAAGATGATGTAGAACTGGATGATCACTTCATCACTCAGATGGAAGAAGAATTAGATAATGAAGATAAGGATAATGAGGAAGCAGAAAAAGAAGAAGACAGTGGTCAGGATGACACTGAGGAGACAGCCTGTGAAGAGGAAGCTGCTGACCCATCTAATACTGAGTTGGGTGAAGATAAAGAACACGAACAAGCTGACCAGCTCAATGCTGATCAAGAAGAGACTTCTCCTTCTCACTCAGGAGAGTTTATCCAAGTTGACACTCCTCCTCCTCGCAGAAGAAGATTGGTCAAGGCAAGTCAGAAAACAGTCATTGACCTCTCTGTTCAAAAGCCGACTAAAGATCCTTCCTCACTTAAGTTAAAGTTTTTCAGTAAGCAAACCCCTTCTTCTCAATAAGCTTTTCTTGAAAAGCAAGCCTTTGTTTCTTCACAAAAGGAACAAGCCGACTTAAATGCTTCCGCCAACTCTACTAGCCAAACCGAGCAAGTTCTCGTCAATGCTGTGGCTCCAAGCATTGTGCTGACTCAGAACATTCCTGCCCCAGTCAGCATTGACTCCATTCGGATTACCTCTTCACCGACCATTACTACTGCCGATCAATCCTCTCTTCTAGAAAACCAAGTGCAGCTTGAAAACACACTTCTAGTCACTGACCATGTCGTTCCTGAGAAAACTCCGCTCCTCCATCAACTGGTCATACTGAGGAAACCAGGCAACATGATGAAGGATCACTCAGCTATCTGCATGCCACTAAGTCTGGTAGACAACTAATCTACTCGGTGCAGTCATTAATTAAGGATCTTCATCAACACGCTGAACCTTCTGCTGGGTCTACTAACACTACATCAGCTCAGCTGTCCCAAGTCACTCTGCTTCTAAATGAAGTTAAGGGACTGAAGGATCTGCTAAGTGACATGATCATAATTCAATCACATCAGCCCAAGTAGGACTCAATATCGAAGCTGGCTGAGCTCCAACTAACAACGGTTCAACATCTTAACACTCTTCAAGGTCAATTCCAGACCTTGTCAGCTGCGAATACTCACTATGAAACTTCAGATGAAGTTAAGATGCTCTTTGCCCAGCTTCACACTGAGCAAACCAAGACCAACCATCAGCTGGCTTCCTACTCTCAATGCTCGGTGGAGCAAATTAGCGAAGCAGTTCGTTTGCTGAACTTGAATAAGCAAGAGATGGACACTGGCCAAATGAAGCAAAATGAGATATTGGTCAATTCCCAAAGGATCTTCACCCATGTGCGTCATAACAATATCTAGCGTCAATACTATGACTCAGCACTACTGAAGACCTTTCATCAAGTTTTTGCTGCACTGACAGATTCAATTACTTGGGTAGGTAAATCTCAAGCTTACATACTGAGCCTGCTCAGCGCCGCTGAACTCGGCATACCAAAAGAGGTCTTGAATGAAGGCGTTATTGTCTTTGACGGCATTAATGAAAGTGCCGACAAACTTAAGGAGCTGCCCGCCGTGCTGACCGCCGCAGTCCTAACCGACTCCTTTAGAATTCCTCCTCCTCCCGATGCTATCAAAACGGGGGAGAAAGACAAGCTAGAACTCAGCAGGAGGCTCCTAGAAGCAGTCAGTCTAAGCAAAAGAAAAAGAAGTAGAAATGGGCTAGCTTAGTTTTTTACTTAGTCTGTAGTCTCTATGTTCTTTTATGCTCATCTTTTGCTATGTATGCTGACTACTTTACTTCAATACAATACTTGCATTTTTTATCCTAACTTGAGTTATTTCATACGATGCTGAGTATTATGTTATTATGTATCTTCAAATACATCAACTATGTTTAATGCTTATAATACTTGTTGATTGTATTCAATGCTGATTATATGTTTGACACTGTCTTGTATGTTTATAAAATACTGTCTCATAAGACCCATTGAACAAAATGATTACTCAGTGCTCTCTGAATGTTACACCTTCCGCTTAATACTGAGTAAAATAGAATATGTTCCATGAGCTGACCTATATCTGAAAACTGACCTTAGACTTACTCGATTAAACCTTAAAATGTTTGGAGTAAAACTAAGTCAGTAGCTCAACCCTGACGGGGGAGTTTGCTAAGTAATAATAGGTCAACTATCATGGGGGAGCTCAACACTGAGTTCCTCGCTGAATAGTTTTGCCAACATCAAAATGGGGGAGTTTGTTGAAACACCTTTCCACATGATTTTGATTTGATAAAATTATTTAAGTAAAATTAAATATATTCTAAACACACTAAGTTTAAATGCTTTGATTTATTTAACTAATGTGTTTGTTCAATGTTGAGTTAAATTGTTTATAAGACATAAAGACTAAAAGGCTTAAAGCCCAAATACGGAAGTCAAAGCCCAGGTCAAGCAGAGCAAGACAACTCGGCCCGTGTATGCAAAACGTTGTCGTTATGTACAAAACGCAGCTCAGCGGAAGAAGGATCGAGAACACCTTCGTTGAACAACGTCGGAACGAAGCTGCTGAGTTGAATCGACAAAGAGTACAAGACAGCAGCTGAGCAAGAACAACTTCCAGACAAAGTGTTTCCACTTTGGGTAAAGTTCAGAAGACACAGAACGCTATCTAGTTGACCTTACCATAAATGGAGAGACATTCTGCCGAGCTGACTAAAAGCTGCTCAACACTGACCGAGGACAGAAGATACTCAAATCTGATTGGCCGAGAGCTCTGAGCAAGACTGAGTGACAACGACAGGAAGCCGTTTCCCTCCAACAGTTATTTCGAAATTCGAAATGACTGATGTCTCAGACGTCTCTATAAATAGGGCCTTTCAATGCTTCATTCTACACAGAACATTATCAAGCCATTACGCTGACCAAAATTCTACTCAAGTTCTATGAGAAAAAGCAAAGCAAATACTTACACCAAATTCCATATCTTTCGTGTAAAAGTCTAAAGTGATTATTCAATCATCTAAAGTGTCTTAGCAATTGTTGTTTAGGACAAATCTTTATCATTTCTAGAGATTAGAAAGGAGAGGCTGAGTACTCGGTTATAGTACTCAGCGAGAGATTAGGAGTGAGTAGAGGTATAGAGGAAGGTACTCTTGTTATACTCAGCTTCTAAGTTGTAAAAGGTTTGATGCTCTACTGTTAAAGAGCTCACTAGAGAATTCGAAAGCTCGGAACGTGTTCCGGGGACAGGACGTAGGCTTAGAGGCCGAACCTGGATAAATCTGCTGAGTAACATCTTTCTAACCTTAAACTCCTTAATATATATATTGCTTGCTTAAACAAAACTGACCAAGTAAAGAGGTCACGCTGAGTTGTGTGTATTGAGCATCTGAGTTCGGGAATAGACTCAAAGTGCTATCTCCTGACTCAATGGAAGAAGCTGACTTAGTCACCAGTTGACTAAGCTAGTGTCTTATTTACTCAGCGCGCTGTGTAATCCTTTTTCAAAGAAAAAGAAGTCAGCCTTAACGTACTTAAATTTTAAATAGTTCCTATCCCCCCCCCCCTTGGAACTAACTTGTTACGTTATAAGGGACCAACATGAGGTTCTTGAGTTTAAGCTGTTGAAAGAAAGTGCCTATGTAGTTCCTCTATCGTAGAATCAGATTTTGATGAAAAATGCAGAACTAGGAATCGCATAGAAGAAGATTGAGTGTTTGGAAAGGGATAATCATAGGCTAAGAAGTGAGCTGAGCGAAGCAAAGATGAAGTTTGATGAAGAGAAAGAGGAGAGTGAAAGGAAAGTTAAGACAATGAAGGCTGAGATTGTTGAGTTGAAGAAAACATTATCGTATAGAGAGAGTGAAGACCTTTCTTCTTCTTCTTAGAGATTTCATGAATTAAGGGTAGTTTCAACAAAATCTAATCTGAGTAGGAATTTGAAAAGGGAGTAATGTACCGCTTTTCAGATTCCTAATCAGAGTAGATTTCATTCAAGCTTCCAATTAATCCATGAAGTCTTTGGGAAAAAGAAGAAGAAAAGTCTTCACTCTCTCTACACGACCACGTTTTTCTGCAACTCAACAATCTCAGCCTCCATTGCTTTAATGTTTCTTTCACTCTCGTCTTTCTCTTCATCACACTTAATCTTAGCTTCACTCGGCTCACTTCCCAATCTATGATTATCACTCTCCAAACACTCTATCTTCTCAATGCCATTTGTAGTTCTGCATTTTTCGTCGAAATTTGATTCTCAAGTAAAAGAACTACAGAGACACTCTCTTTTAAAAGCTTAAACTCAAGAAAGCTCTGTTTTCAACCAAGGTTCTTGGTCGCTGAGCTTTTCAACAAGTTTCAATAGCCCGTTAATGTCAGGAGGACAAGGCTAGACTTGGCAGTTTAGGAGGTGTTTCTGTTTTGGAATTTCCAGGTGACTTCTAAAAGTCCATCGCTTCCTTGCAACTGTTATTAGTGTAAAATGAGGTTATTTTAGGGTTTAATCTTGATAGAAAGAATCTAGAGAAATTTATATATAATCTTGTAAAATTATTTAGTTAAAACAGAGCAAGATATTAATATGAATTGAACTTTTAATTATTAGCTTAAATTTTAGTTCAATTGGTTATACTAAATTTTTCAATTCTATGCTAAGAATAATGAATAAAACATTAATATTATCAGTTTCTAGTTTCAAAAAAAAAAGATTCACTTACTCTGTACACCAATTATATGTGCATGATAACAAGATAGAAATGTCGCTAATACATAACATCATCCTTTATGCTTTCAAAACAACATACCATCCAATTACACCCTTTATTTTTAATTTTTATAATTAATTACTTAATTCGGTCTAAATTATATAATATGTTGAAATTTGGGCTGAATAAGTAATTGTACCAAGTATTTTGACTCGAATTTGTAATTAATTTATTGCTCACGCCTTTTAAAATTTGTGTAAAATATGAAAATTCGGGAGGATTTGGTAATTTGCCAAGATTCTAACTGAAATCCATAATTAGTCAATTAATATGTAACTCCAGGGCTTAATACATCAAAAGCTTCTTAAACTTGTCTGAAATGTTTGATTGGCTTCCTGAACTTACATGGTATCTCATTAGCCCCTTAAACTTGTTTAAAGTGTCATTATCAAGTCTCTAAATCTATAAAAACCGTCAAGTCCAGCCTTGTCCTCCTAACGTTAACTAGCTATTGAAAAGCTCAGGGACCAAGAATCTCGGTTGAAAACGAAGCTTCTTGAGTTTAAGCTGTTGAAATAGAGTGTCCTTAGTTCCTCTATTGTAGAATCAGATTTGGATGAAAAATGCAGAACTAGGAATGACATAGAGGAAGATTGAGTGTTTGGAGAGTGATAATCAGAGGCTGAGAAGTGAGCTGAGTGAAGTTAAGATTAAGTTTGATGAAAAGAAAGAGGAGAGTGAAAGGAAAGTTAAGACAATGGAGGCTGAGATTGTTGAGTTGAAGAAAACATTATCGTGTAGAGAGAGTGAAGACCCATCTTCTTCTTCTTCTTAGAGATTTCATGGATTAAGGGTAGTTTCAAGGAATCTAATTTGATTAGGAATTTAAAAAGGGGTAAAAATGTACTCATTTTCAAATTCCTAATCAGATTAGATTTCATTCAAGCTTCCAATAAATCTATGAAATCTTTGCGAAGAAGAAGAATAAAGGTTTTTGCTTTCTCTACACGATCACGTTTTCTTCAATTCAACAATCTCAGCGTCCATTGCCTTAACTTTTCTTTCACTCTCATCTTTCTCTTCATCAAACTTAATCTTAACTTCACTATCACTCTCCAAACACTCAAGCTTCTCCATGGCATTTCTAGTATGCATTTTTTGTCTAAATTTGATTATCAAGTAAAGGAACCACGGAGACACTCTCTTTCAACATCTTAAACACAAGAAGCTTTGTTTTCAACCGAGATTCTTGGTCGCTGAGCTTTTCAATAGCCTGTTAATGCCAGGAGGACAAGGCTAGACTTGGAGGTTTAGGAGGTGTTTCTATTTTGGAATTTCCAGTGACTTCTAAAAGCTCATTTGTTGTCCCTCACCTTCTCTGCAATATTTTAGGGTTTGATCTTGATAGAAAGAATTTAGAGAAATTTACATATTAATATTGTAAAATTATTTAGTTAAAACATGGCAAGATATTAAATATGAATTGAACTATTAGCTTAAATTTTAGTTCAATTGGTTATACTACATTTTTCAATTCTATGCTAAGAAATAAAACATTAACATTCTCAGTCTCTAGTTTCAAAAAAAAAAAATACATTCATAAAGTCACTACACCAGTTACATGTGCATGATAACAAGATAGAAACGTCAAAACGCTAATACATGCAAGAAAATGAACATCATCCTTTATGCTTTCAATACAACATACAATCCTGCTACATCCTTATTTTTAATTTGGACTGATTTTATAATTAATTACTTAATTCGGTCTAAATTATGTAATATGTTGAAATTCAAGCTAAATAGTTAATTGTACCTAGTATTTTGACTCGAATTTATAATTAATTAATTGCTCATTTCTGCCAAAATTTGTGTAACATATGAAAATTCGAGACGATTTCATAATTTACCAAGATTCTAACTGAAATCCGTAATTAGTCAATTAATTATGTAACTCAAGCAAGTGACCATGTATTATCAAGGGGGAAGTTGATAGGAAATAGTGTATAAAACAGTTAGAAAGCGTTCTTTGCCGAACGTTGAAAATGAGGTTGATGGTAGTTATTCACAAAACTTGCAGTATAATAAGAAGCTTTTACACCAAAATCAAAGGGACACACAAATCAGACTAAAAAAATGAACTTTATGTTATTCTAGCAATTTTCACCATTTAGTCTTATTTAGAACTTTATGTTATTCTAGCAATTTTCACGGGTTGGTCTTATTTAGTTCCAAGGATTCTCCATTATTGATTTATTCAATTCTTGTAAGTTTGTCATGCAATTCAGTACAATTTTTTTACTCAAATCCAATTCTATGTAATTTCTTAGTTATTTTGATACACCTTTCTTTGGCATATTTCTGTTTCAATTAATCTTAATCATATAAGTTTGTTTGCAAACTTTAAGCTCCGCCCCTGTCTGTCACGCTCACACAGAAGAAGGAAAACAAAAAACAAAAACAAATCCTTTAATTAATATCTTTTTGATGCCTGTTTTCTTGTAAGAGTTACAACTCATCTATAATCATTTTGTTGGATTTCCAACTCCCTCCCTTCAATGAACATCTACTTGACGTGTTTAAACATTATGTTGCACCTCCTCATCCTTGAATCAGCAGCCATATTCATCGTAATCAGTAGCCAGCCACGCAAACACAAATTTACCTGCGGATCACACAGGACATTCAAACATTACTATCAACTACTGGCAAGAGCTTACTGTTCAGGAGAATGAATTAACTAGTACAAAATTTCGTAACGTGCTCTGCTGATATCCGACTTTGTTTCAATTTGTACCTCAGAAGAAACATCCGAGCACAATGACCTCCTAAGCAAAACCACATCAGCCCCCGCTGAATGTCATTCCCATCAAATTTTAGTTAACCCTCCTTGACATCTGTGCTCATGTATCTGCGCACCAGATCGCCCAGTGCATTTATTAATGACTCTGGGTTGAACACCATGCCAACTTTTGGATCACGAATGGAGTCAACAAAGATCTGCAAAAATCAGATCTTTCCAAGTCCCCCTATCTAAAAACAAAGCAACTTAGTATCAACCTAAGTGACATAAAGCAAAGTGCTTGTCTTAGATTGCCCGTCCCTAGTAAAAATGAAGCTGCTTAAAAATCCTTAAATAGAAAAAACTCAGTGATGGCCATGAAATAACAACCTATCTGCCTTTGGAGTGATATGTGTTTGTACCTTGTGACATAGAATCTAGTTTCAAAGGGGAAGGTGAATGGAACTATTGATAAACTTACTTTATAAAATTTTTTCACAATTAATTCAATAACACAAGACTGCTCGGAATCAGATGCAAACTTTATTTGTTGCGTTAAACATGAACAAAGCTTGATTCGGCTATCTATTTCCAAAGGGGGGAGGGGTGAATGGAACTATTGATAAATTTAAGACTTTATAAAAAAATTCACAATTAATTCAACAGCACAAGGCTGCTCGAAATCAGAAGCAAACTTTATTTGCTGCGTTAAACAGGAACAAAGCTTGATTCTGCTTCTAAATGTTAAAGCACTAGGCCACTCAACTGGAGTAGCCTCTATGTGACTTGGTTAAACACACTAATGAGTACAATAGTCAGAAGCGCAAGTTATATATTTTTAAGCACAGATACGAAGAATATAAATATATCAGAAGGAAAGAGTTAGAGAAATTGTTACACAATGATTTATACTGGTTCGGTCTCCTGCCTACATCCAGTCCTCATAATACATTCTTTTGGGTTTTATCCACTATTGAACTCTTTCCAACTGATAGAGCACAAACCCTTACAATAGATATAGAGGCTATGTAAAGTACATTCCTTTACACTCAACACTCAGTTATCTATATCTTGTTGTTCACTTATAACCAAAGTTAACAGAAGAGCTTTTGAACTTTTCTAAGCTATTCATAGTTTTTTTCTTACTCAGAACACAATGAGTGTGTATAGATTTTTGCTTTGCTTTTGGAACTTCAATAATGATTTTCTCTTGAATTCAACGTTGATGATCAAGTCTAAATGAAGCAATTGATGGGGCTTTTATAGTAACACTTTGAGGCTGATTATTTTGAAATTCAAAATAACTGTTGGAGGAAAACGGCTCTCTTCTGTCACTTTCATCCTCAGTAGCCAGTGTACTTAGCCAATAGTTGTTCTTCTCTTTTCTGTTATGTCTTCGAGATGCCACACTTCTGAGTCTTGATAGAGGCAATCTATCTGTCTAACAAAATGAGGCAAAGGTTCCAAGTTGACTAGGGGACAGATCGTTTGGAGTTTCTTCTTCTTTCCTTATTTGGTGATACATTGTCCGTGGTCCAGAGTCAACATTTGATCTTGTCTCTAATGCCTTAATCCTCTATCTTCCGGAATCGGTCTTCATTTAGGCATGGCTTTCAGCTTTTCGATCGTTCCAGCTATTGGGCTGAAGTTGATATTTGGGCCTTTGATCCATTCTTAAGGCCTTTGATTATTTCTTTCTTAATTAAACTTAACAAACTCATTAGTCCAAATAAATCAACATTTAATTTTAATGTTTTACTATGGGATTATTAATTTCTTTTGATATTTTTGTCATAATCAAAATTAGTGTGGAAATTGTGTTTCAACAAACTCCCCCATTTTGATGTTGGCAAAAATTCAGAGGTTAAGAACAATAGAATTAAGGGAAAAGTACAAAAACAAACCTTATGGTTATACCTGTTTTCGATCGGCACCCTTGTGGTTTAAAAGTTTACAAAATGGTACATTGAGGTTCATTCCATTAGCAAACACATACCAAATTGACTAACGGTGTTAAAAGTCAAAGGAAAAAGAGTTAATTTGGTCATTATATTTATTTATTTTATAAATTAACCCCCTCTTATTATATAATTTCATAAAAAAAAACCCAAAATAAAAAATAAAAATCAATTATGTCATCTTCTTCATCTCTTTAATTTCTTTTTTTTCTTCTTTCTCTCTCTTCTCTCTTAATTTTTCTCTCTCTAAAATCAATTGACATTGTGGAAACGTAAATACATGGAAAACGAAGCTGAATGCAGAAAAAACGGAGGTTACCAAGCTAGAGGAAAGAATTTCAAGGCTGAAAGCAAGTTTAGCAGACAGGGATCATGAGGCCAGAGACTTGAAAATAGCAATATGTGATGTTGAGGAGAATATATTTCCTGAAAAAGGCTCAAATAAAGGCTGAAATATCCGAACTATTAGATGCACGTTCTATCTTGCAGGAGCAGGTCAGCGAATTAGAGTCGGGCAACCAGTCTTTAGAGGATGAAATGAGAGTATTACAGGTGGAAAAGTCCGAAAAAGAAGAACGATACAGTTCCGAAATCAATAAGTTAAAGGAAGAAATCACGGAACGAAATGGTCTTATAGTAAAGTTGAGCAAAAGTATTGATGGTCTCAAGTTAGAGAGAGATGAGATGAATGGACAAGTAACTTCACTGAAAGCTAATGTCAATACAATGGACAAGCATCTGCACATAGAGCATGTTGAGCTGATAGCGCGAGCAGAAGAGGCGCAGAAATTGGTTGGGAAGTTACGATCAAAGGCGAACGAGCTAGAGGAAAATTGATTTTAGAGAGAGAGAAATTAAGAGAGAAGAGAGAGAATAAGAAAAAAATAAGAAAGTAAAGAGATGAGGAAGATGGTATAATTGATTTTTATTTTTTATTTTGGGATATTTTTTGTAATAATCAGATAATAAGGGGGTCAATTTATAAAATAAATAAATATAAGGACCAAATTAACTCTTTTCTCTTTGACTTTTAACACCGTTAGTCAATTTGGTATGTGTTTGCTAACGGAATAAACCTCAAGATACTATTTTGTAAACTTTTAAACCACAAGAGTGCCGATCGAGAACAGGTGTAACCACAAGTTTTATTTTTATACTTTTCCCTAGAATTAATCTCCGCCATAATAGTTGGACTTACTTTGCTTTTGGATTCTCCCCCGTAAGGGTTAAGCTACTGAAAAGATTTTACTTAAGATTGAAAGATGTTAGACGTTATAAGTTCAATAGTAAAATTAAGTTCAGAGTCAGAAGCATGGTATATCAGAATGAAATATATCAAGGGAATAAATTGTCATAATGATCCTTGTGATAAAAATTAAGGAGTTAAGTTTACATTGATAGGATATCAGAGTCAAGTTATAATGTCCTTAGTATAATTTATGTATCAGAGCATATGAGTTTCAGTACTGAGAGCGTTTGTCCTTTGATTTTATTTTGTTTAAGTGGTGGTTGAACAGAGTTGATAGATTATAAGTGTGAAAGGCATTATATCAGAAGCACATAATCAATTTGAAGCAATATTGGAAAAGATAAGATAGTATATATAAACACTTAGCATAAATAGATAAGACTTAATAGTCTATAAGAACAGAGGAAAGGTAAGCATACAAGTTCATATCCTATCTACTTAGGTGGTTTAAGGTTCACTTGAACTACATTAGACTTTCTAATTTTGGATGGATGTTGTTGCTGAGATGTTACTACTGAAGCTTGTCCGCCAGAGGTTGCAGCCTTGTCTTGTTTTGTTTTTTGTTCAGCCTCAGAGGTTTTCTCCCCCTTTTTGCCAGCATCAGTGATGTGGAAGGAACCCAAAGGATGGCCATGTCCATCAACGCTTCTAGAGTTCAACTGTTTAGTATTGGTCTGAAGCTTTTAAGAGCTTTGATTTAGACCGTTGAAGATTACAGGACCAACACGAGTAGATTCCTGTGGAATAGCACCAGAGTTGCACATGTTACTGATAAGAAATTGAAAGGCTTTGGAGCCCCAAACTATACATTCGGCAAGAGCAGCAGTGTACTTCTGGTGGATGCTCAGGAGTGCATGGTCCAAAATTATGTTTTGATTGGCAAGGGTTTGGACATGCTTGAAAGTATCAGAATTCTGTTTGTATATAGCAGAGTTCTTCTTCTCCAATGTCTGCATAACACTTCTATTTATATTCAGAAGGCCTATGGATTCAGCAAGTTGATCAACAGCAGAAGTTGGTGTTGAGCCAAGTTGTTGTTGGATCTTGATTAGCTCAGTATTCATTTGTTGGAATTGAGAAGATATGCGTTCAGAGATATCTTCAGCAAAAGCCACATTGGTGGGAATAGCTCGGATTTTAACTTCAAGTAGATCCATGTGCTGAATCATCATGAGTTGCAGTGTAGCCATCCAATCACGAAGGTGTGGGAGCCTTGCTGAGAGACTAAAGCAGCAACTATGTTGAGAAGTTTTTTGATACTGGATATCTCATTTAGCAGTTGCAGAGTCTCACTTAGAGGATTTGGCTTAGTAGAGGGATCAGAGGTAGTAAATACAGAAGAGTGAGACTTAGCCATGTCAGCCATGAGGGCATAGGCAGCTTCCAGTATCTTCTTTCCTTTAGTTGTAGCATTTAAGAAGGAAGGAGAAGAAAACTGTTGTTGAACATTTTGTGTGGAAGTCTTAGAGGCATGTGCCTTAGCCTGTTCTGGATGTTTGGTGGGGAAGTTTAAGGAGTGTGAGGTGGACTAAGGTTAGATGTAAGAGTGGCATCCAAACTAGAAGCATGAGTGGAAGGATCAACAGTTGAATACTTTGAAACTTGCTCAGTATTAGTGGAGGTGGTTTGAGCAGAGGCTGGAGTCTCAATATCTTGGCCCAAGTTGGGTATAGAGTCGGCTTGTTCCCCTAAGTCAGGAAAAAAGGCTTCATTTTCCTTTACTGGCTCAATACCTGGATCGTCCTCAGAAGGGATGGTTGGGAAAGGAATGTCTATTATGGAAAGATCAAGCTCAACATCCTAATCAAAAGAGGTGTCCTTCACAAGATTGAATTGAACCTTAGAGCTTTTTTTAAAGCGTTTGCGGGGCTTTGGATTTTTAGAGTGTTTGCTGGCTCAAGAGGTGGTGGTGTGGGACATTTTAGTGGTGGCTTGCATACAAAGGCATTAGGAAGCTTTGCTTTACTCAAGTTGAGCATTTTCTTCAGAGCTACAGCCTCCTCTGGAGTCAAATCTCCTTCTGTAAGAGTTTGGTCCTTCTTTTTTTTTTTTTTTGAATGAAAGTTGGGACGCGAGGGAAGGTCAGACATCCCAGCTAGGCTGGCACCTCCGACACAACCATCAACCCAAATATTATTAAAAAAAGGAAAAATTACAGAACTAAAAAGGAAAGAAAACAAAGAAATCTACAAGAAACGAATGTGTGCTACATTACATAAATCATCAAGCGCAAAAGCCTGACAAAAGTATGGTGTAGAGTTCCACCAGCAGGTATCCGTTGCTGATTGACCATGTCTCGCTAACCGATCTGCAGCCTGATTTCCTTCTCTGAAAATGTGTGTGGCATGCCAGGTCATTTTAGAGAGAGTGAGTAAGCAGGTTCCCCATTCTCTTCGTATTCTCCACGACACATCAGTTCGGTTGTTGTTGAGTAGGTGAACCGCATAGGCCGAATCTGATTCAATCCAAATGGACTTCCAATTTCTCTCCCACGCCTCTTTAACAGCAAACGTGATTGCCTTCATTTCAGCTATATGAGGGGGTGAGCAACGGATAGGGAAAGCAAAGCAACCGACTATAAAGCCTCTTGAGTTGTGAAAGATCCCTCCTGCACCGGCATTTCCTGTGGGAATGGCTGCTCCATCAATATTTACTTTTATCTATTACGCTGGTGGAGCCAGCCAGCGGATAGTTAGAAAATCCTGATCCGCGGTCAGGCGATCAGAAGTGGTGTCATTCTTACAACCCTCTCTAATCAGTAGCATGAGTCTGTACTTGAGAATTTGGATTGAAGGGATATCTGCTTCAAAGATAGAACGGTTTCTGACAGACCATATGAACCAAATGCAAGATATAACCGCAAATACCAAACATATTAAATATCATTAGCCAAAGCTCCCTGGCAACCTTGCAGTTGATGAAAAGATGGATAGCGTTTTCTTCGCTGGAATTGCAGAGCTCGCAACATTGAGCAAGCTGCAATCCGCAAATCTGCAGCAGCGATTGCAGTGGTAGTTTCCTTGCAGCAATTTCCAACACGCTGTAGCTCTGCTAGGAGGAATATGCAAGTTCCACAGGAACTTGCTCCAGTAAACACGAGTCCTTGCACTGCTATTATCATAAAACAACTTAGCCGTCAGTTGTCCTGATTCTGACGGTTCCCAAATGCACTCATCTGACCCATGTACCACTTCAATCTGCTGAATTATATCTTGAACGTTTTTCGGAAGCTCATTCAAGTTTATCCAGCCCCCATTTTGCCTGTATGAGTGAACAGGCTCATAGAGATTGGATTGAACCTTCGCAGGAATACACAGTTGATCAGCAATCGTAGGCACACACCACCTATCGACCCAAAAATTTCGCACAGATCCCTCTCCAATCCACCAAACAGAATCAGATTTAATGTCTTCATAGTTCAGTCTTAAAGAAGACCAGACAGTAGAGTTTGTTAAATACTTTTTAGCCAAGCCAGAAGATTCTAGGAACCGTAACCGAAGAAGATTAATGATAAAACCATTACCTTGAATCAGCTCCCAGTTAAATTTTGCGAGAAGAGCCGAATTAAACAGCTTATAGTTTTTGATTCCCAGGCCGCCATATTCAGCCTTTTGACAGCAAATTTTCCAGGGGACCGTTATTAGTTTTCTACGATCTTTGTCACCTGTCCAAAGGAAATTACACACATCGCTGTTTACCTTGGCAATAAGCGCAGCAGGCCAGCGGTACAGAAGAAAAGAGTGCACAAGAGCTCCAGTGAGAGCCGATTTTATGAGAGTGAGCCTACCAGCAAAAGAGAGTGTGTGTCCACGCCAAAGACTGAACTTATTGAGGAATCTGTCAAGCAAAGGATTTAAGTACCGAGCTCTAGGAGCCCCTTGAAACAGCGGGACACCCAGGTAGTTAAATGGTAGCGTGGCTTGCCTGATGTTCAAGATTGTAGCGAGGCTGTTTCTGCGCAAATTTGTAATGAAATTTCCGAATAGAGCCTGTGACTTATTCCAATTGACAGCTTGACCAGAACAGGCTTCATACATATTGAAGATGTCACGGATGCATTTCATGTTTTTTGTCGAAGCACGGGCAAAGATCATCATATCATCAGCATACAGAAGATGAGAGGGAAAAACTGATTGTCCAGTGTACCACATAGGATCTAATCTGCCATTATCAACCATTCTTGAAATCCATCGACTTAGAAAGTCTTCAGCTAGCCCAAACGGCGTAGAAGATAGCGGATCTCCCTGTCTGACTCCACAGGAGCAACCAAAGTAACCTCTAATCCCTCCTCCGAGAGCAATAGATATCCTGGCCGATCTTAGAATCTCTAAAATCCAACCTCTAAATTTCAGTGAGAAGCCAAAAGATTCAAGAACTGCCAGCAAAAAGTTCCAGTCAAGGGTGTCAAAGGCCTTTTTTTATATCAATTTTCAGAGCCATGTTACCTCTGAAACACTTCTTTTTCAGAAAATTAACTCCCTCAGAAGCCGCAGCAATGCAGTGATGTATGCTTCTTCCGGCTATGAAACCAAATTGGTTGTCAAAAATAATTCTCGATGCAATGGGAGCAAGCCTGTCAGAGATAATCTTGGATATAATTTTGTAATTAAAGTTTCCCATCGCCACCGGACGAAAGTGCTGAATCTCATTAGCTCCCTCAACTTTAGGTATTAGCGCTATAATGCTTGCATTCATCCCAGGCAACATGTAGCCCGTATCGAAAAAGCTGAAGACCATCTAACAGACGTCATGTTTAACAATGTCCCAAAAGTGTTGATAAAACATACCTCCAAAACCATCAGGGCCAGGCGTGCTGTCCCTGTTCATATTAAAAACAGCTTTTCGAACTTCATCACATGAAGGGCGAGAGAGAAGACATTCATTATCCAAATGAGACACACTATGAGGGATTACAGAGCTGATGTTTGCATAATTTGCCTGCCTTATGGTACCAGTGAAAAGTGATTCATAGTAATTGACCACGTGCTGCGCAATGGCCTGTTCATCATTGACTAAAGTGTTGTCGATCATAAGGGTGTCTAATGAAGACTGGACCTTTCTAATTTTTGCAAAAATGTGAAAGAACTTAGTGTTTCTATCCCCAGCACTAAGCCATTTTTCCATGCTTTTGTCTCTGAACAGAAGTTCCTGTCTGTATAACTGTAGATCAAGGTTCTGCTGAGCTTCAAGTTCCTGAGAGAATCTAGCATCATTAATTCCCTCTCTAGAAATTAATCCTTGGATATCTTCAAGTTTTGCAAGAGCATCAGAAATATTGCTATCCACATAGCCAAAAACCTCCTTGTTCCAAGTCCTCAGCTTGGGCCTAAGAGTTTTAAGTTTATAGCAAAGCAGCTGGGCAGGGGGAAGAGATACGTTGCATGAATCCCAGTGATCAGACACAAGCTTGTGTAAAGAGTTGTGCGTGGTCCACATTGAGAGAAATTTAAATCTACTTTTTCTAACGATGCCAGAAGCACAAGAGAGAAGAATCGGGCTGTGATCTGACTTATTACGAGGAAGAACTGAGCAATTCACCCTGTCCCAGCTGTCAATGAAGTCGCTATTAACCAAGGCCCTGTCTAACTTGCATTCAACATGCTCATCACCTCGTCTACCATTCGACCAGGTGAATTGTAAGCCCGTGCTTTCAACTTCCATTAAATCTCCATTCCGGATGAAGTCTTTAAAATCCATGCAACTGGTTTCAGAGGGGCTTCTGCCAGGTTTCTCATGCACTCCAGTTACCGCATTAAAGTCACCCAGAATCAATCTTTTCTGACCGTCTTCTACTGATAATAAAGAGTTCAAGAGAAGTCTTTGCCTGCTAGCGTTGTTTTTACCATAGACAAATGAAATGTGATAATCAGAGTTGTTCAGATTGTACCTCAAAGAGACATGCTGCTCATGATTGATGATCGTGGAACAGCGGTTTTGCCCAATTTTGCAGAAGACCCAGATCGAATTGGTATCATTACGTACAAAAAATTGCAGACCAATGGATCTCCAGAAAAACTCAGGGATTCTGTCAATATCCACCATGGGCTCGGCTAGACAAAGTAGATCCAGATGGTTAGTTCTATAAAGTAATTTGAGAGCCCTCTGAGTTTCTAAGTTCAGAATACCCCTGCAGTTCCAAAACAAGATATTCATAAAGACGCTACTGGGATCGAGCTCTCCCTGTTAGGCGAGAGTCTCTAGTTTTGCCTTTAGCCTTTTTACGGGTTGTTATCCAATCACTGCTTTCAGTTGCATAGTCATTCCCAATGGAGGTATATCTGTTCTCTGTTCTAATCATATGCTGCACCCATTCAGGAGATTCAGCTAAAAAGTTTATCTCATTTTGAGCTTGAGTCTCAGCTTTCTCTGCTTCAGCCTCAGATTTCCTGTCATCCTCACTGTCATCCCCCCAAGCGTCACCTTCCTCAGTTCTAGTCGCCCCCGATCTGTGCAGCACCAGCTGCAAATCTGATTCATCCTTTCTGTTCTTTAAAGCTGATTCATCTTTCCTGTTCTCTTGAACTGAATTGGATTTATCTGTTCTGTTCACCTTTACTGAATCCCGCTCTCTAATCAAAGCTTCTACCTCCTCCCTCTTTTCATTACGATCAGCGGTTTGAGTTCGCCTCCAGGTTCGTTTTGTTGGATTAGAAGTCTTGTTCGCCTGAACTTGCTTGGGAACAATGACATTTTTCCGGCAATTGGCAGAGGAGTGTCCAATAGCGGAATATGTGCCACACAACATGGGAAGATTTTTGTATTCTAAAAATACCCATTGCTTTTGGTCGTCTGTGTCAATCCTGAGTCTGTCCTGAATTTCCCCAGTAAGCTCAACATCAATTAAAACTCTGGCATAATGCCCAAATTCACCATTAACAGTATTATTGTCGAATTTAATTGGAACACCAACAGCTCTAGCAATGCTAGCAATGATTCTGGTATCCCAGAATTCCCAAGGGAGGTTATAGAATCTTACCCAGACTTGAGCAGAAGTGGATTTGTGAAGCTCTGGGTTGAAACCAGGAGTCCAAGGCGAGAACCTGATAATTCCCGGCTTAAGAGAAATTGATCCATGTCCCCAAATACATTGGGGAGCACTCTCATTCGGCATGACAATTTGATAAAATCCCTCCCCTAATGATATCAATTTCCAGTCAAGGTTACGTTTCCAAACCTGATTCAACTTCTGTTTAAGCTCAGCATGTTTCCATGGCTTTTCCCCTTTGTTCAGCGACACACGTCCAATGACCGAGTGTTGGACAGCTTTAACCCACTCTTCATAGATCCACTGAGGAATCCGGATTGCTTTGAAACCTCCCTCTTCCGAGACCAAAGGCGGAGGTGGCGTGGGGATCGCCGTTGTCATAGAAGGAGGGGGTATCGCTGTGGAAGTGATAGAGTGCTTAAGAGCATCGGCAAAGGATTTGGCGGATTGTTTGGTGCCTGTATTAGAAAGTTTCGCAAAGGAGGATCTGTCGAACAGATGCGCAATAGCATATGGAGCAAGTTCGCCGGCCGGCGAAGAAGAAGGCATGTTGAGGAGGCCTTTCTTTCTTTTCTTTTCCTTATCAATTACCCAGCAGTTCAAACCAGGAACAAATCTCCCAATAAAAAATCTCCCAGTAGTTCAAGCAGTTCAAGCAAGGCAGAAAAACGATTTCAATAACAGTAATCACAGAAAATCACCCAGCAATTTAAGTAAGGAAAAATCAGCAGAGTACAGAAATCACAATAGAAATCAATTCAGCAGAGAAATCAATAGCAGAAGCCTCAGTAAACAAATCTTCCAAACAAACCAAGCAAAGAAGAAAATCGATTTACCAGGAAGGAGTTAATCACCACAATCCAATGCGGCAAGATACGACCGACGGAGGACCTCAGGCGACGACGGTGGACCGTGACGGAGGCAGGGGTAACGGCGGCAAGGTCACGCGCACGGCGGCGGCGGCGATCCGATCTTCTTGCACGGGAGGCCTGCGTTTCTAACTCACGTCGACTGGTCTTTGTTTTATTCAGACAAATATTTTTGCGATGCTCTCATACGGTGGACCGCGACGGAGGCAGCGGTAGCGGTGGCTAGGTCACACGCACGGCGGCGGCGACGCTCCGTTCATCTTGCGCGAGAGTCCTGCGGCGGCGTCCCTTTGTCCTGCGTCAATTCCATTTTCCGTTTGGTCCTTCTCATTTTCCTTACCTTTGTCCTTTGTTGATAGATTTATAACATTGGGAGGATTGCTGGTTGGAGGTGTCGTGCTGACTAGTGGTACCTCAGCAACTTCCCTATTTTGCACAAAGAAATGTGCATCGTCAGTAGCAGCAATCTGTAGTGATGGGGTAGAGATAGGCTTCAGCTTGATAATTGGTTTCTTCTTTAGAGGTCGATCCTCAGCAGGAATCTCAGATCTTGATCTCTTAGAGGGCTTACTGGTTGTGTCTGATTCCCTCTGAGTCGGAGTTAGATTTGGAGGAACTGGTCCTCACTTTCCTTGTTCCCATCTTCTTGGGAGATTTTGGAGATTTGGGAGTTTGGTTTTTCTTAGACCTAGAGGCCTTTTTTTCTTCTTTTCCCTTTCTTCTTTGGCTCAGCAGGAGCAGGATCCTCATTATCATCAGCAAGTTGTTGAACCTTGCTGTGTACTGAGGAGTTAAGAATCTCCAATGTTATTTCAGTTCCAAAGCAGGACTCTTTGTTCCCAAGCTTGAACTTGTAATGCTTGAGAATTTCAGTGATGAGGGAGCCAAAACTGAGATACACAGAGCAGCTCTAGAGAGAAGTAACCAGGAAGACTGGTAGGTTCAGAGGCTTATTCTCCATCATGTGCCAGATGATGCACAGTTCAAACTTAGACACAGAGTTTACTGAACTCTTCTTCGAAAACAAAAAATTCACCACTAGGTAGTGGTCTTGAAGGGGAATCTGTGCCATAAATATGGCAATTAGCTCTCCTATATAACCCTCTGGTATACAAGAGAGCTAAATCACCACCAATAAGTTCTAGTCAGGCGTTCGGAGAAATATGGTAAGAGTAGAGATTGAATTCATTCACAATGGCTAATATCCCCAAAGGAAGGGGGAATGCCATCTCCTATTCAAGGAATTGGTAAGGATACCCATTTTCATTGAGGTGGGGGGAAGATGGCTCTATCACTTTCTTCGGGCATTGTCAAGGTCTTCTCTTTCCTCTAGGGGTAAATGTCTGGAAGAACTTTTAGACGATATTTAGAAATCATAGAGGGATGGTCAAAAACTTTGGGATTAGTCTTTTTGGGTTTGGCTAATTCCTCACTAGCAGAGTTTTCATCTTCATTTTCAAGGTTTTCAGGCTCTAGAGATTCAGTTTCTTTGATAGAAATCTCTAAAGGCTCAAGCAGGGTTTCAGTATCGTGTTAGAGAGATCGACGAGCTTTCTTGGATCCGTGTTTAGATGAAGAAGCCATTTCAAAGGAAAAAGTAATTAAAAGAAAGAGAAGGAGGTAAGAACTTACAAGTTGCAGAGAAGGTATGAATGGCTAAAAAACGGAGAAGATGAGCTCTGGATTGATGAAGATGATCTACAAAATCAAAAGCATAAGCAGTCCAAACGTTTACCTTGGGAATATAAGGAAAAGCATTAGTAATTATTACGAGTTTTAAATATGGAGGTTTGGTAATAATGATGATGATGTTATTTTTGCAAAAGAGATGTTCCACGCATCATTCAGAGAAAACCTAAAGGCGTTTCATAATCTCACTAGGGGACATCTGATATGGTATTAAGTCATTTGGGCTTTTGTCAAGAAGACCCGACATGACTTAAGGACCTTGGATGGGCCTTGGCCCATTCAATATAATTAAAGAAGAATGTTAGTCTCAACCGAAGCGTTGACTAAGGTCAAAGCTTTGGTCATTTTCATATTTGCCGAAGGTAGTCTTCAAAGGAGTATTTTGGAGACACATGGACCAATCAACATGTTGGGCTCCAAATACATGATCCTCACTTTCATAAATTCGTTGGCACGCAAAGATAGGGTCCAATGACCTATCATAAGCTGCCACGTGTCCAAAGATAGAATCCCAATTATCTATAAATAGTACAAGTACCCCAAGATTCTAGGTATCTGATTTCCTAATCACTTAGCTATATTTCATTTAGATTTTTATATTCACTGCAATATCACCAACTTTACCGTCGTAGAGGGTTTGTCGAACTCCGGCCCCTTTTCTGATGGTTATTGTGATTTTAGATGATCTGAATCCTGATTAGAGACTTGTCACTCAGAAATACGGTAACATCATTACAACGTCACCTAGGTAGCATTCAAGATGACAAGAACATGTGCGCATAAACTCATCAAAGACGCTTGACTCTTCAAATTCCCACATCTACAAGAAGACACGTGTTGCATGCTTAGATGACAAACAAAAAAGCACGACTAAACTCCCAACTGCCCGGACTAATTTCTTCCAACCAAATAAGGGAATCTGAATTTCCCAAACAAGAAAGGACTCGCATAAATGACTTGGGATGCACGCATAAGAAAGGAGGACTCATTGACGAGGCATTTTGGATTAGGCTAATATCCACCTATATTGGCTTTCATG
This sequence comes from Euphorbia lathyris, assembly GCF_963576675.1. Classification (NCBI taxonomy): domain Eukaryota; kingdom Viridiplantae; phylum Streptophyta; class Magnoliopsida; order Malpighiales; family Euphorbiaceae; genus Euphorbia; species Euphorbia lathyris. The sequence continues at coordinate 63,201,826 of NC_088915.1, forward strand.
GCCCACGGAGAAACTAAATTTCATATTTAAGAATAGAATACTATAGTGACATCCACCTAACCCCATCACAATGGGTCTCTCTTTGTAACGACCCGGTCCGGAGTGGATGGCGCTGGGATAGAAGGCCTGAGCAAGGAGCGGCCCTAAGGGATGGCGATGGGGGAAGGAATGAACTGAATCCCACATCGGAAATGGAGAGGGATTGCTTGGGGCTTATTAGTAAGATGAAAACATGTAGACGCGTTTTAAAGCCGTGGGGCCCAAGGTGTTGGATTTGGGTCAGAGCGGACAATATCTACATGGTATTGGACCATGGTGTTTTAAATGTAACCCCCGTCCCGGGTCATATTAAATTCACATAGGAAACCAAGCAATTATCATAATTAAGCACAAACACCAACATAACTACATAAAGGCTCCTCATTTATTATCGTCTATTTAAAATCTCATAACCAAAGAATTAAATAATCAACCAAACAATTTAACCCGTCAATAATATTCATTTAAATTTAAGCAATTAATCCAATCCAATAATATAATAAATCCTAATGAATGTGTATGAAATTGCTAATGGAAATGAGACCGTTGTGCTGGCCAGCCTGAATGCAGGGTAAACCTGAAAATCTAGCAAAATAGGAGAACTTCTGAACCTAGCCTAAAAATTTCAACATGGCAAGGGGTGAGCTGCCTACTTAATAAGCATAATTGCAAATATTTATATATACGTATACACATACAGTTCACATATATTATATTTGATCAATCAAGTAATCACTAAAATTAAATAGATGACATCACAAACCAGACTCTTCACTACACATAATATAATAAAGTTATTATATTTAATTTAAGGGACCTAGCTAAACCTAAGTGAAATATTTCTAATGGTTTTATGGTGTTTAATATCAAAATAGATATGCGTTATCGTCTACTCTTACAAGACACACAACCTTGAGACTTCATAATATAAGTACTTTCATAACGGTACTACTATCGTATAATCTTGCAAGACACAGTACCAAACTCAATCCAAAATTTAATAACACCCTATCGTCTCCTCTTTCAAGACAGGTGTATGTGATTCTATTTAACGAACCTCTAGACCATTGCACATATACACTTAAGTTAGCTATTTAAATTAGACTCTAAAAGTTATTACATTCACTCTTTTTCCATAACATCATTTCAATATTTACCTTGTAATTAAATACAGGAGATACATGGACATTGAACAGTGTTTATGGATCCAACAAATGCCCATCTAATCTCATTTCCTACTTATACTATACATATATTTATTCCAATTTCACTCAAAATGTACAATTAGTATTTCCACATCCATGTGTTTGTTTATTCTGGATTTTGCACTCCATCTAATAATATTTCACATGTAAATTTAATAGCACCGCACATACTATATCAATAGTGAAATAATATTTAAATTTCAACTAAGTGTTAATACACATATATAATATAATTATAAGAAATCATGTTACCTTTTTGCCCAATAGCTAATCAAGTTGTTCGGGTCCTAATTGGTCTGTTGCTTGCTCTCCGGAGTTTCGCCGGAATGCGGTGGCCGGTCGTCGAAAATTCACCGGAGTTATCGAAAGCACGAACGGAGACTACCACAAGATAGCCAACGTTCAGGAGAGTCCAAAAGTACACTCCTTTCACTATTAAAATCGCCTAAAAGGTCGGAATCTAACACTTTATCAGTGAAAAATACACACACCGGTTACCGCATTTTTCGACCAGAAAAATAGCAATAGTGGTTTTAAAATCTTCCTTACGAGATAAGGAATTTAATGATGTAATTTTTGTTTCAAACGGTGATCGGAATAAGTAGTTATGAATTAAAATAGAATGGAAGAAAATAGAAAGTTAAAGGTTCGGAGATGGAGAATGAAGAAAACGTCCACTGCTAACCCACCTCCTTCTCCAAATACTAAAATCGATCCTTTTTCTTTGAAACAACTGATCCTATAATAATAATAATAATAATAATAATAATAATAATAATAATAATAAGGTGCCTTCTATGATTACTTTGTTTTTGACAAAGTATTATTACTTGATGTGTTTTCACCATTGGATGATGGAGTATAAAATTAATCCAATAGTGAAAACACACAAAGTGACGCTTAATAATAATAATAATAATCTCTTGTAACTAACCACTTATTATTATTAATAATAATAATAATAATAATAAATAAATAAATAAATATACTTAAATGTTAACGTAATCAAAGGAATAATAGTTATCACATATATTAAAATATTAATAATAATAATAAAATAATAATCTGAATTTTAAAAAATAATTGGTGGGTGATTAATAAAAATTTAATAATTTGATTTTCTTTTTATATACTATAATTATATATTAAAATTTTATTTTAAAAACAAAGTCTATAAAATTTTGGATGTTTCTCCCTCTCATCAGGGCCGGCCCTGGGCTATGAAACGAGGGGCGCCCGCCCAGGACCCATAACGATAAGGGGCCTAAAAAAATATTTTTATAGTGTATATATTAATATAGAGATGAGATTAACGATAACTCTTCAAATTTTTTAATTACTTTCAAATATTTTTTTCCTCTCCCACCTTATTTTATCACAATCAAATATATTTTTTTCCATTTATTTTCTGTAATGAATTGTTACTATAATTTTCATGTTTCCTTAAATCTAAATTATCAATTTATATATTGTACAAAAAAAATAACTATTTAATTTTTTCTCATCATTATTATTATCTAATTTCAATTTTTTTTCTTAAATTTAAATGTCAATTCATTTCCAAAAAAAAAAATTAAATTAAATGTCAATATTCAATATGAAAAATAATTGAATATTGAAAAATAATATACTTATTTACTTCTTGTAATTTTACATGACACATATACTTGTTATTTTAGTACACAAATAATTCTAGTTAGTATACTCGTTACTACTGCACTACTAATTTAGCTTCCATATAGAAAATATTGCAATCTTAAACATAACGTTTACGAGTTGGTGCAATTTCAAACCTAGTTGATTAAAAATGAGTTTTTTCCATTAATATTAAAAATGAGTTATTTCCATATTGAGTGACCAGAACGGTGGAGGTTGGAGTGAGGATAGAACAAGAAATTACACATAAAAGACCTCATTTTTGTCAAATAAGATTTAAAATGTATCAATTGATAAACGTTAGGCTAAAAAATGCAATATTTTGTTTATGAATGCTAATTGCTTTCTCCTAACAACCATATGACTAAAATAGTACCTTATTCCTTGTGATTAAAAAAAATCATTCAGCCTCCAACTTAAAAATGTATATATGGGGACCCAAATTTATCATCTCGCCCCGGGCCTCTAAAAGGTCAGGAACGGCCCTGCCTCTCATCATTGTACTATCTATTTGACAAAATATTTTTGGATTTTAATTTTTTTTTTCTTTTGTGTAAGACCTAAATAACATAATTTAATTTTTATTTTTTTTCCACGTATATACATATATATTGCACCTGTATATATGTTGTAATACCCATAAAAAACATATATATATATATATATATATATATATATATATATATATATATATATATATATATATATATATATATATATATATATATTAGAGATTAATTAGTTTCAATATATTTTCAGAGATCGTTATTAGGATTTTATTTCATAATATATAGATATATAAATGACAAAAAATTAATTATCCATTCTTTTCCATTTAAATTTTTTTTTTTTAAATTTTGCGCAATGCGCTTACATATTAAAGAAGAAAGAAAAATCCCCACCAGACCCGGATGTGATTCGAACCCATGACCTCCCAAGGCATAGGTAAGCTTTCAACCACTAGGCTAAGAGCTTCACCACTTCCATTTAAATTTTATACTCATCTTGTTTCAAAAAATAAATAAAAAATTATACTCATTTATTTTGTTAAGTATTATTGTTTCATTTTTTAATAAAAAAACTTAAAAGATCTTAAATTTTGTTTAAATTACTAAACTAATTGATTTTTCCCTTTTGAAATATAATTATTAAAGGAAAATATCTTTAATATTTTTATAATTATAATCAATGCAAATTAACCTTCCTAATTTACTAAAAAACCCTACCTAAATTTCAAAATTAGAATCATAATCAATGCAAATTAACCTTCCTATTTTTACAATTTTATAATTATAATTAATACAAATTGAACTTCCTAATTTACTCAACAAAACCCTACCTAAATCTCTCTCTCTATCCCCTATATATATGAATAAATTAACAACACAAAACGTACAAAGAAGAAAAATGAGAACAATTCTTTTGTCGCCTAAAGTTCTTGTTGGGTATAATTCCTTTAACTATAATATGAGTATTTTAGAATTCATACATTGGTTTGAAATTTCGAATTTGGAGTACATTAATAAGTTTTTTAATTAATTATAAAATCGTAGGTTTTGTTATGAACTATTTAGTCCATCTATCTAATTTTTCACTTTTAAAAATGATAAAAGTAGAAAAATATTTGTGGAAAACCAATGTCTCTTCTAACTCTCAAAACCAGATTTGATACCCCTAAATGATGATTTTTTTTGGTTCTTGCTTTTACTTGAATATGCATATTTGATTTGGATTTTTGGTAATATTTTTGTTCTTTATTTTTAATTTTCTCCCATGAGCAATCGTTGAAAAGATTTTGCTATTTTTCATTTTTATTCTTATTTTTTTAATCTCTTTGATTCATGTAGTTAATCAATTTGTTCTTGAAAAGAGAATCAAGAAAGTGGAACGACGTTCATCGGTTAGATAATCGTGTTTTTTATTTTTGTTGGGTTTATCGTTTTTTCATTACAAAAAAAATTGCAACGGAGGTAATTAGAAAGAGCAGGAATTGTTAGATCCGCATCCGAAATTGCAGTAAATAAACCCTGATTTTTTAAAATTATAATTAGTTATAAAAAGTTACATTACTTAATACATCAATTACTTTTTGAATTTTGTTAAAAAGTTTGATTGGTTCTCTTTAATAGTGTTTTATTATCTTTTAAACTTGCTTAAAATGTTGTGATTAAGTTCCTAAATCTATAAAATATAAAAAAACAAAAATTTAATTTTGTTTTAAAGACTTAGAATCACGAATTAGAATTTTAAAATGGATATAGTTTTTGTTAGGTTGGCGGTGATCTTGTCATTTTAATATTTTGTTCAATCCTTCTGGAAATTGAGTTCGAAAATAGTGAACGAACAGGGCATCACCATCAATTTTAACACGAGTAAAACATATAGGTTTCGTATAACAAGGTCCAGCTTGGACAGCAACACCAATTCCTTCTCTCAGTAGCATATTATCATCCTTAAGTTGCTTAAGAGAAGGAGCTAAACAACTTCCCCCACTCAAGTTTTTACTTGTTTTCTTCGAAGAGATATTTTTAGCACCATTTCCACTAACATAAGAAATTAGAGCTTAAAGGTTCGCACCAGTACCTTTGGAGTCTTTGGAGTTCATAGACAGATCTTGTCTGATGGAAATTGTAGGGGAAGACTTTAAGACCAATGAGGTACCCTTTGGAATAGCATCATGCTATATCAAGCATTTTTCATTTGATACACCATATTGCATCTGATGGCTCAAAGGATTGACACAATTAAAGTACTCCATTGCTTGTGAGATAGAAGCTGACCTTGTAGATTATGGACTAACTAATGATACAATCTTGGGAATTTTACCAAGAAGACTTTTATAATATCTCTGTCCCTTGAACCCAGGCTCAGTTTCCTTTCCCATAACATCAGCATCAATGCTATGAGAAGATTCTTCAAATGTAGCCATGCCTTCGGATGCATACAACCCTTGATTAAAATAATTCTCCTTGGGGTAGAAAGGCCCATCAAGTTGTGAAGGTTGAAATTGTTGCCAATCTTTGAGCCCCTCCAATAACCCATACCAGTGGAATGAATGATATTGTCCTAGGCTTTGAGAATAATTCTCATCCATAAAATTATTGGTTCTAGGAACTTGAGATGCATGAATTAGATTATAACCAGAATTATGTGGGATGCTTAAGGAGTTACAATTGCCAGGTGCATTTGAAACATAGGAAGGGTAATATGGTTTAGCTTTGAGAGGGTTATTTGAATTCTGGCCATGTAAATCAGTGTCGATAGAGGCTGAAAGAAAAGGATTGCATTGTGTAGTACTAATTGGGGATCTAAAAGTTGGGTTAGGTTTCAGATTATTTGGGGTGTAATATCTCATATCTGATTGGGGCTCAAGTTTTAAACCAGTGAAGAAACTAGGTATATTGTTAGAATCATTAATGGAGGAGTTTACCTACTCTATTGTAAGCTTAAGAGCTTCAGAATGGCCTTGATTTGCCTCTAGAGAAGTGGTCTGCTTCCACAGATCCTCAATGATTACTTGCACATAGGAATCTCCCAACTCTATCTTCCTCTCTGGTACTTCATCAAACAGGTGGAAGGTGGTTTGCAAAATATCCTCCTATTTGTTCTCAGACATTAGATCGAACAGTTGGGAGGCAGCAAAGGGAAGGATTTGAAACTCCTTGCTTTTTCATAATTAGTTGAACCAAATAATAGATGGAATTGTGAAGTCGTTCAATAGAGTTTTGACGCTCCTCGCGAAACAGTTCATCCAAGTTTTGTTGCTCCTTGAGCAGTAGTTTCCATCATTGATCAGAGTGTGGTTGCTTCCTACAAAACCGTTCCATTTTCTGATCGAGTTGTTGCTTTTTGCAAAGAAGTTCAAATCGCTGGGCTGATTCTTCCATGGTCGGAGGAAGGAAGTCTCAGATACGAGTGTCACGATTAGGGATTTCTGACAGAAGTAATTAGGGCAGAATACAATTTAGTAAGGATAAGAATAGACAAGAAGAAGAAGAAATAGAGATATATGGAGAGAATCGCAATGTTTGGGGAAGAGAGAAAGAAGCAAAGAGAAAGTAAGATTTCTTAATATTCATCTGATAAAACGTTAAATAACAAAAGAGGACCCTTAAATAAGAATACCTACTGCTGAGCTTGACCAGGTAGCAGTTACAAATCATACAGCTGTACTATTTACAACTGGTATAACAACCTCCTAAAAGGTAAATAACACCTCTAAGCAGTAAAACTATTAAAGTAATTAATCTAATGTTTAACTAATTAACCTATTCTTATTACTCTAATAATCATGACAGAACCAACAGGTGAAAGTTGCAATAGGAAAGTTGAAGCTTCTAAGAGAACAGACTGGCTTACAATGTTAGTAATGAATTCTTTCACATTATAGTACTCTCGCTGAAGCGGACCATTAGTACATGTTTGAATCTAATTTAAAGAAGACCAAATGTTTAATTAATTTTGAAAGAAGTTGATAGAGAATAACCCAATGTTAATACCCAAGTCTTAGCCCATGTTCCCAAAAGCCCTAGAATACTCCAGGTTTATTCTAGGAGAAAGAAGAATACAATTGTAAATATATGAGGTGGTAGATTTAGCTAGGAATCTAGGGAATATGAACGTCACAGATTTTGTCCGGTATTTGTTTTACCAATGAGCAATATAGCTTCGAAGTATTGTTGCCGATGAAAATACAGTAAATACAGTGCTAATTAAAAATGAAAGGAATTGAAAGCGATAGAACATACATTGTTAATGAAAATACAGTAAATACCAGGTCCTATCCCATGGTAGTAAAGCTTCCAATAGAACATACTAGCATACAATAATAGTAATGAATTCCTTCACATTATAGTACTCTGGCTGAAGCAGGCCATTAGTACATGTTTGAATCTAATTTAACGAAGCTCAAATGTTCAATTAATTTTGAAAGAAGTTGATAAAGAACAGCCCAATGTTAATACCCAGGTCTTAGCCCATGGTAGTAAAGCTTCCAAGAGAACAGATTGGCTTACAATAATAGTAATGCATTCCTTCACAAAGTTCAACGCTTATTTGATTTTATTACAAAGCAATATACAATAAAATAAAAATGTTATTTCAATGTAGGCATATAAACACGTTCAATAGCATCGAACTCTATCCTACCATGTCCATGATCGCCCCAGTTGGGCCCTCGGCTATCCTGATACTTCCAGTATCCAATCCATTTCTTAGGCATGAAAAGAAATATTGATCACCTTATTTAGTTTTAATAATTATCTTCAATTAAGTTAAACCAATTCTCATTTTCACAATATATATATATAACATTCAATATAGTATAACAGTTATTTAATGTAATTTTTGAGGAAGAGCATAAATTACCTCCATGTAGCGGTTCAGACCTTTTGGCCCGCTGTAAGGATAATCATACGCCGTTGTTACTCGGTGTTCTTGTATAAATTGAACAAGTGTGTAATTATCCATTTCATCGCATGCATCTATAACATGTTGAATGGAAACTCTGGGTATTGGATAAAATACGTAATTTCCAGACCTTTGAGCTAACCTCATCCTAGCCTCGAAGGCTTTCACCAAAGCATGATTTAGGCAAGTTAGACCTATTGAAAAGCAAAACAAATCAATAGTGGAAATAAATATAAATAAATGTGTAATAAATAAACTTACTGTGTCCCTGAGAAACCGTTTTGGGCAATATACGGTATAGGTGGGCGTTATACCGTATATTGTCCAAAACGGTTTCTCAGAGACATAGTAAGTTTATTTATTACACATTTATTTATTTTTTCTCCACTATTGATTTGTTTTGTTTTTCAATAGGTCTAACTTGCCTAAATCATGCTTTGGTGAAAGCCTTCGAGGCTAGGTTGAGGCTAGCTCCAAGGTCTGGAAATTACAGATTTTATCCAATACCCACATTTTCCATTCAACATGTTATAGATGCATGTGATGAAATGGATAATTACACACTTGTTCAATTTATACAAGAACACGGAGTAACAACGACGTATGATTATCCTTACAGCGGGCCAAAAGGTCTGAACCGCAACATGGAGGTAATTTATGCTCTTCCTCAAAAATTAAATTAAATAACTGTTATACTATATTGAATGTTATATACATATATATATATATATATATATATATATATATATATATTGTGAAAATGAGAATTGGTTTAACTTAATTGAAGATAATTATTAGAATTAAATAAGGTGATCAATATTACTTTTCATGCCTATAATGGACAGGATTAGAAAAAAATATTTGTCGTTCTGTTGAAGTATTCAGCAACTATGCATTAGATGTTCATAAACGTGAAAATATAGGAAATCTGATACTCTTACTAGATCAATCAGGGCCTTTTGTGGGATCCTATTATGTCCGAAGTACCCATACTGAGAATTCTATATTTACTTCTAATGGTTAAGTTAAAAGATACTTGAGACATGATGACATTTGGCGTCCTAGGAGACATGCTGTGATGATCTGTGGTTACAAGGGACGTTGCTAAGATATTGAGCAGAAATGGATTGGATACTGGAAGTATCAGGATAGCCGAGGGCCCAACTGGGGAGATCATGGAGATGGTAGGATAGAGTTCGATGCTATTGATCGTGTTTATGTGCCTATATTGAAATAGCGTTTTTATTTTATTCTATATTGCTCTGAACTAAAATCAAATAAGCCTTGAACTATGTGAAGGAATTCATTACTATTATTGTAAGCCAGTCTGTTCTCTTGGAAGCTTTACTACCATGGGCTAAGACCTGGGTATTAACATTGAGTTGTTCTTTATCAACTTCTTTCAAAATTAATTAAAAATTTGAGCTTCTTTAAATTAGATTCAAACATGTACTAATGGTCTGCTTCAGCCAGAGTACTATAATGTGAAGTAATTCATTACTATTATTGTAAGCCAGTCTGTTCTCTTGGAAGCTTTACTACCATGGGATAAGACATGGTATTTACTGTATTTTCATCAATAATGTATGTTCTACTGCTTTCAATTCCTTTCATTTTAATTAGCACTGTATTTACTGTGTTTTCATCGGCAACAATACTTCGAAGCTATATTGCCCGTTGGTAAAACAAATACTGGAAAAAATCTGTGACGTTCATATTCCCTAGATTCCTAGATAAATCTACCACCTCATATATTCACAATTGTATTCTTCTTTCTCCTAGAATAAACCTGGAGTATTTTAGGGCTTTTGGGAACATGGGGTAAGACCTGGGTATTAACATTGGGTTGTTCTCTATCAACTTCTTCCAAAATTAATTGAACATTTGAGCTTCTTCAAATTAGATTCAAACATGTACTAATGGTCTGCTTCAGCCAGAGTACTATAATGTGAAAGAATTCATTACTAACATTGTAAGCCAGTCTGTTCTCTTAGAAGCTTCAGCTTTCCTATTGCAACTTTCACCTGCTGGTTTTGTCATGATTATTAGAGTAATAAGAATAGGTTAATTAGTTAAACTTAGATTAATTAATTTAATAGTTTTATTTCTTAGAAGTGTTATTTACCTTTTAGGAGTTTGTTATACCAGCTGTAAATAGTACATATGTATGATTTGTAACAGCTACCTAGTCAAGCTCAGTAGTAGGTATTCCTATTTAAGGGTCCCTTTTGGTTATGTAACGTTTTATCAGATGAATATTAAGAAATCTTACTTTCTCTTTGCTTCTTGCTCTCTTCTCCAAACATTGTGATTCTCTCCCTATATCTCTATTTCCTCTTCTTCTTCTTCTTCTTCTTCTCTATTATTATCCTTCCTAAACTGTATTCTGCCCTAATTACTTCTGTCAGAAATCCCTAATCGTGACATTCGTATCAGAGACTTCCTTCCTCTAGCCATGGAAGAATCAGACCAGCGAATTGAACTTCTTTGCAAAAAGCATCGACAACTCGATCAGAAAATGGAACGGTTTTGTGGGAAGCAACCACACTCTGATCGGCGATGGAAACTACTGCTCAAGGAGCAACAAAACTTGGATGAACTGTTTCGCGAGGAGCGTCAAAACTCTATTGAAAGACTTCACAATTCCATCTATTCTTTGGCTCAACTAATACTGAAAAAGCAAGGAGTTTCAAATGAAGGAAAATAGCCAAACGTTTGGCAACAGAAATATAAATTTTTTAACCTATTTCCTTTTCAAATGAGAGATAGTTGATAGGCAGGACACGCATGCCCTATTTTCCATAAATACCAAAAGACTAAATAGAGGGCCCAAATATGTCCATAACTCCAAACATGCATAGACTCAATTAAATAAATTTAATTGGTTGATTACATAAATTATTTATGTAATATTTAGGTTAATCACATTAACTTGTCAAATTATCTTTCATCCAATTTTAATTCTATTAACTTTGTATCTCTTATATCTAATCTAATCAAACTATAACAATTACATATTAGATTAATACAACTATACAAAATCTTTTATTATGTATATCCCAATTAATTTGTTTTAATTCATTTAACATCTTTGTTTTACAAATATCAAATAATAAGTAAAACAAACTTTTAAATAAATTCTTTCATTTGATAATCCAAAACAAAAACTTTTATTTCTGAAAACATGTATATATATATAACTATATATTAACTTTAAAACGATTTTAACATTAATATCTATAGAGTCGGGCCGACGAACGACCCGACCCCTTTCACCCGCTGCTGCCCTACGACAGCAGCAAGCAGCAGGTGCGCTGCTGCCTCGCGGCGGCAGTAGCCACCCGCTGCTTATTAGGTGTGACAGATTTCTTATGGTGTGACAAGCCTTATTGTGTGACAAGGACCAATTTTGTAATTAACCAAAAGGAGGTGGCAAATTTGTAAATAAAAGAAAAGAGAAATTTGTTTTATTTTTTTTCTTTAAAATGCATTTTCCCGACTTTTCCAACCTCGTTTTTCAAAAAAATTTATACCATTGGACTCGTCTTAATTAGACGGTCATTTTAAGATCCCAGAAGCTCGGGTACAAAAATTTCCGGTGAACGGAATCCGGGGATCTGTTTTTCTGTGAGAAAACAAGGTCCAAAAAATTTCAGAAAATGTAAAACATCATTCTGAGAAACTTTAATTCTTAACTCAAAGTGATATTCCTTACGGTTTAGTCCCAAATCAATAGAATCCATCGATTAGATGGGCGTTTTTCGGTGAGAAACCCAAAAGTGCCCAGAAAATTCTCAAAACATTCCAGAACATGTAAAACATTATTTGGAGAAACTTTAATTCTTGAGTTGAAGTAGGATTTCTTACGGTTTAGTCCCAATAAATTATTGAACCATGTAAAATGGATAAAATTAAGGAACAAGTTTTATTGGGACTAAACCATAAGAAATTCCGCTTTGACCCAAGAATTAAAGTTTTTTAGAATAATATTTTACATTTTCTAAAATTTTTTGAGAATTTTCTGGGCACTTGTTTTCTCGCCAGAAAACGCTACCCGGATTCCGTTCACCGGAAATTTTTTTACTTGAGATTCAGGGATCTTAAAATGACCGTCTAATTTAGACGAGTCTAATAGTATAAAAATTTTCGAAAAACGAGGTTAGAAATGTCGGGAAAATATATTTTAAAGAAAAGAAATAAAACAATTTTCTGTTGAAACAATATAAGTATTATGTTGGAACAAATGGTACACTGATTTGGAACAATTTCGTACACTGTCGGAACAATGTAAGTAGGACAAAAAACGTGCCCAGAAAATTATCAAAAAATTTCATAACATGTAAAACATAATTTTAAGAATCTTTAATTCTTGGCTCAAATCGAGATTCTTTACAGTTTTGACCCAACAAATTGTTGAAGCATATAAAATTGATAAAATTAAGGAACAATTTTATTGGGACTAAACCGTAAGAAATCCCACTTTGACCTAAGAATTAAAGTTTCTCAGAATAATGTTTTACATTTTCTAGAAATTTTTCAGAATTTTCTAGGTACTTTTTTTCTTGCCAGAAAACGCCCACCCGGATTCCGTTAACCAGATTTTTTTTTTACTTGAGCTTCATGGATCTTAAAATGACCGTCTAATTTAGACGAGTCGAATAGTATAAAAATTTTCAAAAAACAAGATTAGAAATGTTGGGAAAACGTATTTTAAAGAAAAGAAATAAAACAATTTTTTCTATAATCTCTTTCCTTTTATTTACAAATTTGCCACCTTGCCCTTTTTAATTATCATCAAAACTACGTAGTTTTGTTATGTCACACAATAAGCTTCTTGTCACATCATATGATACAGATCGAAGGCGATAAATGAAGGTTTTAATCGTAAACCAACAAAGAGTTTCTTCTCTAGCTAAACTAGAAGGAGTGAATCCCAAATGATAAGGTATAAACCTCGGTTCTCAAAGAGAATAATGTTTTGATTGATAAAAGTTGTCGTCATTCTTACAAAATGAGGATTTAAATACTTCCCCGTAATGGTAACAAAAGACTAGGGTTACCCCTACTAGGGTTACAATAAGGCTATCCCTAAAAGGGTAAAATAGGTGATACGCCCCGACAACAGTACATTGGTACAGGTACGGATTGTCAGGGTAGTTGGAGAATTACTTCGGGAGGAAGTAAGCCTAGAGATTCGCCCAGGGTAGATGTTGATACGCCTCCTTGTGTACTCCTAGATTCGCCCAGCTTGCTTGTCTTGGGGATCCGCCCTCCTAGGTATAACCTCTGTGGGTCTGATATCTGGGGATTCGCCAGAGCGCCTGTGATCAGTGATCTCAGTTAGGATGTCCGCATCATTCTCTCCTTCTTTAAAAGAACTCGGCACCGAGTTTCCCTTTTTGAACTCCAAAGGACCATCCGGCTTCCATGGGCTAAGGTCACGGATGTTGAATGCTGGTGAGATTTTACCAAGCCAGTTCGGCAATGCTATATGATAGGCATTACCAAGCGTATTTCATAGGCCGAAGCTTGCTACTTGCGGCGTTGGCGAGTCTCTCTTTGCCCAAATATACCATAACCTCATCCCCGACTTCAAACTGTAGGTCCCTGCGGTGCTCATCCGCCTTAGCCTTTAATTTCTGATTTCTCTCCTCAAGAGTCTCTCTCACCTCTTGGTGCATCTGTATATAATCCTTGGCCAGCTGGTTGGCAGTCACGTTTCCTTTAGGGAGATGGGCTATATCAAGGACGTGATTCGGGGTCTTTGTGTATACCACCTCAAATGGGCTAGAACCACATCCCACATCCTGGGCTTATCCTTACACTTGCTGCGCAGTAAGTTTCCCAAGGTTCTATTGACCACTTCTGTCTGTCCGTCTGTTTGAGGGTGGGCGGTGGTACTAAACTTCAGAGACGTATCGAACAAAGCCCACAATGTCCGCCAGAAGTGACTGAGGAACTTCGTATCACGATCCGAGACAATGCTCTTAGGTACGCCATGTAGCCTGACAATCTCATTGAAGAATAGCTTAGCAGTCGCTGAGGCATCATTAGTCTTGCGACATGGTATGAAGTGAGCCATCTTTGAAAACCGATCAACCACGACACAGATGGAATCCATGCCCCTCTGAGTTCTGGGTAATCCTAGGACAAAGTCCATGGACAGATCCTCCCATATGGTCTCTGGCACAGGCAAAGGTAACTGCAAGCCCGCATTTGTAGTGCGTCCCTTGGCGGTCTGGCAGACATAGCATCGTTCTACTAAGTAGGCAACATCTCTCCTCATCTTAGGCCAGAAATAGCGGGAACTCACTGCTTCATATGTCTTATCTCGCCCAAAATGCCCCCCCAGGGATCCGCCATGTAGATCCCGAACAACCTTCTCGCGAATGGAAGTGCAAGGTAGGTAAAGTTGGTTGCCCCTCATGAGATACTCATCCATCAGGTGATACGCTCCATCTCCATGCTGGTTCTTACATTTTTCCCAGATACTACCAAAATCAGGATCCGCCACGTATTCTCCTCGGATGTGTTCAAAACAATCGGTCTCCAGGTTAACTGTCTTTATTAGTGACACCCTTCGACTTAAGGCGTCCGCCACCTTGTTCTGTTTTCCAGCCTTGTGGATAAGCTTATAGGGGAACTTATCTACGAATGCGGACCACCGGGCATGCATGGAGCTTCGAAGTTGCTTCTGACTTCCCAGGTATTTGAGAGCTTGATGGTCAGTGTAGAGGATGAATTCTTTTCCCATCAAGTAATGTTCCCATACTTTCAACGCCCTCACTACAGCATAAAACTCTTGATCATACGTTGCCCACTTTTGCCGTTCCTCACAGAGCTTCTCACTGAAGTATGCAATGGGCCTCTTTTCTTGCATCAAGACACCACCAATCCCAATCCCACTGGTATCACACTCAACTTCAAACAGTTTATCAAAATCGGGATACGCCAGCACTGGCGCTGTACTCAGATTTTCCTTGATCAAGGTGAAGCTCTCTTCTTGGGCGTCCGCCCACTCGAACCCCCTTCCCTTCTTCAAACATTCCGTCAACGGGGCCACTATGGAACTGAAGTTCTTAATGAATCGGCGATAAAACGTTGCTAGCCCATGAAAACTCCTGATATCCCCCACGTTCCTCGGAGTGGGCCATTCTCGGATGGCTCTTACCTTCTCCCCATCAACTTGGACCCCATCGCCACTAACCACGAACCCGAGGAAAACCAGACTTTCTATGACGAAATCACACTTCTTAGTGTTGGCGTATAGCTGGTGTTTCCTTAATAGGTCAAACACTATCCGTAAGTGCTCCACATGCTCCACCAAGGTCTCGCTATGAATCAGGATGTCATCAAAATACACAACTACAAATTTTCCAATCACGGGGCGAAGCACCTGATTCATCAACCTCATAAAAGTACTGGGGGCGTTGGTCATCCCAAATGGCATAACTAACCACTCA
The DNA here is from genome assembly GCF_963576675.1 of Euphorbia lathyris. NCBI lineage: Eukaryota > Viridiplantae > Streptophyta > Magnoliopsida > Malpighiales > Euphorbiaceae > Euphorbia > Euphorbia lathyris. The sequence continues at coordinate 63,217,598 of NC_088915.1, forward strand.
TACAATCCATCTCTCGTCTTGAAGGCGGTCTTCCACTCATCCCCAGATCGAATTTGTATCTGATGATAACCACTCCTGAGATCAATCTTGGAGAAGACTCGAGATCCGCCAAGTTGGTCCAACATGTCATCCAACCTTGGAATCGGGAACTTGTACTTGATGGTGATCTTGTTAATAGCGCTACTGTCAACACACATCCGCCAAGATCCATCCTTCTTCGGTGTGAGTAAAGCTGGAACGGCGCAAGGACTCATACTCTCCCTAACGTATCCCATCTCGATGAGTTCCTCCACTTTCTGTCTCATGATGTCATTCTCCTTTGGGCTCATTCGATAGTGTGGGAGGCTTGGTAAACTAGCCCCAGGCACGAGATCGATATGATGTTGGATGTCCCTCAAAGGTGGTAACCCACTTGGCACTTCGTTAGGGAACAAATCCTGATATTCGCTAAGTAGGCGGGTCACTTCATTCGGCATCTCCCTTTCGTCCCTTTGGGCGGATTCGTGATTCGCCTTAACCATTACCACATACACCATTTGGCTCTCTTCACATTCGCTGACAAACGATTTGTGTGTAGGACAGACTACCAAAGTAGATTTCTCATCGGCCTTTGGCTCTCTCATCATTGGCGTAAGGACGAACTTCACCCCATTCTTCACAAATCTGTAAGTGTTCTCTCTTCCTGCATGGATGGCATTGTTATCAAACTGCCAGGGTCGGCCCAACAATAGGTGGCAGGCATCCATATTGACCACATCACAACAGACCTCATCACTGTAATCACCAATCACAATAGGTACCCTGCATCTCTGGGTCACCCTAAGCTCACCCACGTTTTTTATCCATCCCACTCTATAAGGGTCGGGATGCGCCTCCGCCAACAACCCGAACTTCTGAACGGCGCTGCTGCTCACAATGTTCTCTTGACTCCCACTATCTATTATCACGTTGCATCGCCCACCTTTCACAAGACAGCGGGTCCTGAATAGGCGGTGCCTCTGATCTCCCTCTACCCGACTGGAGACTAACAAACGTCGTACCACATGAATGGCGTATCTCTCTTCATCCGCCTCATCATCATCTTCTCCTAAGGGTTCGCAAAATACTTCATCCCCTTCGTCATAGTCATCCTCATATCTCTCCACCACGTTGGCGCTTTTCCTCCTAGGACATTTGTTGGATCTATGGCCTAGCTCATTGCACCGAAAACATTTGAAAGGTGCTGGCCTCGCATACGGATTGTTGCTCTTAGGTGGTATAGGTGCTTCCTTGTATGGCCTAGTATCTCCAACAGATCCCCTTCCCACACTGTTAACCTTGGCCCCACTGGCACTCGCCACTTGCTTGCCTTTATCATAAGACCTCACGTGATCTCTTCCTCCAGGCGTATACTCAGTAGTGGCGGATCTCCTGGATCTCCCAATCAGTTGGGATTCAGCCTTGAGGGCTAAATTCCTAGCATCTTGTACTCGAACCATCATCTGTGTACCAATACGATCCTGGATATTGTATCTCAACCCTTCTAGATACCTAGAGGTCTTTTGGCTTTCAGTTTCAGAGAAGTTGGCCCTTGCTGATAGCCTCAAGAACTCTGAGGTATACTCATGGACACTTCGGGTCCCTTGAGAGCATCCCCTGTAGGAGCTGTAAATATACTGCTCATAATCCGGCGGTAAGAACCGCTCCCTCAACATCGCCTTCATCCGTAGCCAAGATCGAATCGGATCTCTGCCCCCTCTTCTTCTTTCTTCCCTCATCTGATCCCACCAAACTGATGCGCCACCCTTCAGGCGATATGCCACCAGCCTTACTTTCCTCTCATCAGGAATCCCAGTATACTCAAAGAAACGTTCAACTTCCGATAACCAGTCTAAGAACCCTTCTATATCCAGTTCGCCTCCAAAAGACGGTAAGTCTATTTTTAGCTTAAAGGCATCATCTCTATCAAAGTTCCCTAGACCTGGATATCCCCTAGCAACCTCCACACGTCGATTGTCAACAGGCCCAACATCCCTCATAGTTCTAACGGTATCATCATTTCCGATACCCTCAAAGTCATCACTATCACTATCAGCGTTATGCACAATGACAAAGTTGGGTCTTCTTACCTCAGGATCCCTAGGACCCATTTGTGGAAGCGGTTGTTCAAGGGCTCCTTCCTTTCTCTGGGTCGATCCTCCCGCGGTTGGTCGGATTAGCGCCAGAACCTCCAGCTTGAAGTTTTCTAAGGAGGTGGTTAGCTCCAGGAACCGCTGATCGGTTTGCCTCTGCCGTTCATGGCTGGCTTGGATCTGCTCCGCGAGGTTCTCCCTCAGCTCCTCATACCTCCGATCACTGGTTTCCATGGAATCTTGCGGTTGTCGGGGTTGAACCATTGCCAAAATAAGTTTCGAGTCAGGAAACGATCGGCTCTGATACTAACTGATACAGATTGAAGGCGATAAATGAAGGTTTTAATCGTAAACCAACAAAGAGTTTCTTCTCTAGCTAAACTAGAAGGAGTGAATCCCAAATGATAAGGTATAAACCTCGATTCTCAAAGAGAATAATGTTTTGATTGATAAAAGTTGTCGTCATTCTTACAAAATGAGGATTTAAATACTTCCCCGTAATGGTAACAAAAGACTAGGGTTACCCCTACTAGGGTTACAATAAGGCTATCCCTAAAAGGGTAAAATAGGTGATACGCCCCGACAACAGTACATTGGTACAGGTACGGATTGTCAGGGTAGTTGGAGAATTACTTCGGGAGGAAGTAAGCCTAGAGATCCGCCCAGGGTAGATGTTGATACGCCTCCTTGCGTACTCCTAGATTCGCCCAGCTTGCTTGTCTTGGGGATCCGTCCTCCTAGGTATAACCTCCGTGGGTCTGATATCTGGGGATTCGCCAGAGCGCCTGTGATCAGTGATCTCAGTTAGGATGTCCGCATCATCATAACCCCTTGTCATACTGGATCTCACTCATATATATATATATATAGGCTTCAAAACGATTTCAAAACTATTTTTAGAATATCAAAAACATTTAAAATTTTCTGTTTTATCTTTAGAATCAATAAAACAACCTTTTATTATTCTAACCATAAAACCTAAGTTTTGTTACAATGATTATCAACCAAATTAATTAGGAACTTTTGCATAATCAATTATAATTAACGATTAATTAAAACTTATTTATCTTTAGATTAATTAATCAAAACAATTTTATTAATTAACCTAACAATAAATATTTATTCAATCTGATTGAAAAACCTTTTAATTTTCATATATGAAATAACGGATTTAACGCATGCTCTGATATCACTGAAGGAAAATAGGCAAACGTTTGGCAGCGGAAATATAAATTTTTTAACCTATTTCCTTTTCTTAAGATTTGTTAATCGTTATTTCATACAAAGAATGATAGAATGAAATACCTTTTAGAAGAACTATCTACTGTTTCTAGCGAAGTGCCCTTAACTCTAGTTCCGAGTTCACGAGCACAAACAAAAAACACAAGATCAAACAAATTAGAATTCAACCGATGAATAGCAACCAAAATAGATTGCCTCTAATTAATCAACACAAGATCAAGGATACAGAAAAAGATATGAAAATCAATCGAATGGAAGCAAGCGGTGAAAGGCGATCCTCTATAGTAGGGGTTCGAATTCTCTCTCTTCGGTTGAACTAGGTCTAGCCGAATTTTGCATAGTGAGGGGGTTTATATAACCTCTTATATCGAAACCCTAGTTAGATAGAATTATGTTATTAATTAAGAGTTGTATCTGGAATAAAACTCTTATTTATTATTATCTTTAATTATATCTAAATATTAATTATAAGATAATATTAGCTTATTTAATAGGATAATAATTAGAAGTAATTTAATCATAATAAACCTCCTAATTAAATTATCCTATAATTAATTTAATCCACAATTATAATCTAATTAAAATTGTTAAAATCAAATTAATTATTTATGTGTCTAACACACATAAAAATTGCCCCCCTCATGTATTGGGCCTTAGTGGACTTATTTGGGCTTCCATCAATTAATTAACATCCATTCCTCTTTTTGGTTCCAAGTCTTATGTGTGATCCATTGGGTTCTTATTACTACTAGCCGTATACAACCATTAAATCAATTTCCCAAAATTGCATTTAATCTTTGTATAACAGAATGAGTGTGAGAACTGTGATAGGCAGAACCGTAAACATTCCCCCAGAGTTATAAGAAGACAGGTTGATTCCGTCGTTGATCTTTCCGTATTAGTTACAGTATAATTCGATCCTTTATCAACTACATCCTTGAACATAATCTTATGACTATGGATTATGTCAAGTCACATATAGCGAGACGTTCGTTTTACTTGTACAGGCCGAGTTAACTCCGAATAGATAGGTTAAGTGAAATCTCTATTTCGAGTTTTAAGTTATCACCTTGCAAGGATTTAGAGTCAAGTCTTTCACAAGCGATCCTTGGACGTATCTCCCATTTATCAGGAGTGACAAATGCTCAATCCAATGTTAACTATCCTGCAATTACTTCTTGTGATACCCAATGCATGCCCGCACACACCCTAGAGTCATCTCTATTATGGATCATGTTTGAATAGAGTCAAAGCATCATATTTCATAATCCAGAATCACTAATTAACATTCCTTTTAGTCTGAGGATTATTTATACCTATTAATATCAATGAGATGAACATGTGACATAGGATAAATCCATCTGTTCTGTTATCTCAAGTCGGGTCCCCAATCCTAATGAACTTCCTCACTGGATCCACGTAACTGTCCAGATATCTGCATATCTAAAGCTTGTGAGATCAGCTCTCTGTCTCGACAGAAGACATTGTTACATGCAAGTCTCTATAATATTATGTCAATCCATATTCAAAACATATTACTTGACTTAGTGTGGTTTCAAGTTTATTAATTTATTATGATGTTTTGTCTCACTTCATGCTTGTATGAACACTTTATAATCACTTTAAATAAACTTAGGGATTTCCTTTTATTTAGACTTATTTAGTTCTTAAAAAGTAATTGCCTTTATATAGTTTGAAACCATATCTTATTAAAACAAATGATATAAAAAGCAATTCATTTACAGCTGGTTTATATCCTAGAACAATTGACTATAGGACACTAAACCCCAACATATTCCCACTTAGACTAAAGCCAATTGTTTCTACAACTTATCCCAGTAGAACTCAGATGACGATCATGCAGTTTCTGGGTTAAGGGCTTTATCAACAGATCTGCTACGTTATCCTCTGTAGGTACTCTTTCTACCCTCACATCTCCTCTTGCAACAATCTCTCTTACAAGGTGGTATCGCTTAAGGTAATTCTTGGATGCATTATGAGACCGTGGTTCCTTTGCTTGTGCAATGGCTCCATTGTTATCATATCACAAAGCAATGTGATTTACAATGTCAGGCACCATACCAAGTTCAGTGATGAACTTCTTAATTCAAACTGCTTCCTTTGTTGCCTCCGCAGCTGCGATGTACTCAGGCTCGTCATAGAGAAAGCCATGCTTCCCTGCTTGGAACTCTTCCAACTGACCGCACCCCTATTCAAGAGAAACAGGTATCCTGATTGGGATCTAAAATTGTTCTCATTTGTGAGATGACTGGCATCTAAAAATCCCTCTATTTTCAGTTCCCCTTCTCCGTACACTAGGAACGTGTCTTTAGTCCTTCTCAAGTACTTAAGAATGTTATGCTCATCACCTGGATTTCCTTGATAGCGATCATTATGCTCAACGTGAATGCTACATCAGATCTAGTGCAAAGCATAGCATACATAATCGAACCAATCGCACTGGTGCACGGAACTACAACCATGCGTTTCTTATCATCTTCCGTTTTAGGACACTGATGATTATTTAACTTCACCCCATGTCTCATGGGTAAGTTGCCTCTTTTCGATTCAAGCATGCTAAACTGCTTTAGCAGCTTTTCAATGTATGTAGCTTGTGAAAGACCAAGCAGTCTTCTTGATCTATCTCTATAGATCTTTATCCCTAATATATAAGCTGCTTCACCAAGGTCTTTCATTGAGAAGTTACCTGATAACCATACTTTCACCGACTGTAGCAGAGCTATGTCATTTCCCATCAGTAATATGTCATCCATATATAGTATGAGAAATGCCACTGAGCTCCCACTAATATTCTTGTAAATACAAGCTTATTCGCAGTTTTGTTCGAAACCAAATTGTTTTATGGTTTCATCAAAATGCTTGTTCCAGCTCCTTGATGCTTGATTGAGTCCATAAATGGATCTCTGAAGTTTGCAAACCTTGGTTGCATCATATATGCATCCTCAATGAGGTTTCCATTTAGGAAAGTTGTTTTCACATCCATTTGCCAAATCTCGTAATCGTAGTGAGCGGCAATAGCGAGCATAATTCTGATGGATTTGGATATGGCTACTGGAGAGAAAGTTTCGTCATAATCAACTCCTTGCTTCTGACGGTATCCTTTCGCTACTAACCTAGCTTTATAGGTGCTAACCTTTCCATCCATGTCGGTCTTCTTCTTAAAGATCCACCTGCACCCAATGGGTTTTATCCCTTCAGGTGGATCAACCAAAGTCCACACTTGGTTAGTATACATGATATCCATTTCAGAATCTATGGCCTCAAGCCATGCTTTGGAATCTGGACTAGTGAGAGCCTCTTCGTAGTTTTCGGGTTCGTCGTCTAACACGGGAACCTCATCATCATCTCCCACTAGAAAACCATATCTAATTGGGAGTTCATGAACTCTTTGTGATCTACAAGTAGGTAGTGGCACTTGAGTCTCATCCAATGGGACTGCTTCGGGTTCCTCTATCGCCTCTGTTGTTTCAGCTGGTGTTTCTTCTTCTTGAACTTCATCGACTTCAATCATGCTTCCCGTTTGTGTTTCTTCAAGAAACTCTTTCTTTAGAAACACTGCATGTTTGGATACTATTACTTTCTGATCATCTGGATGATAGAAGTAATACCCCAAAGTTTCCTTAGGGTATCCTATAAAGAAACATTTATCAGATTTAGCATCCAGTTTATCTGATGCTATACGTTTGACAAATGTTGAACAACCCCAAATTCTCAAGAATGAGAAAATAGGTTTCCTACCAATGAACAATTCATATGGCGTGGAACTGGCGGACTTAGTTGGTACTCAATTTAGGGTAAACATGGCAGTTTCTAAGGCATAGCCCTAGAACGTCTTTGGAAGTAATGTTGTGCTCATCATGGATCGTACCATACCCAATAAGGTACAGTTTCTCCTTTCGGATACACCATTGTGTTGTGGTGTATAAGGAGGTGTCCATTGTGAGCGAATCCCACATTCACTTAGATAATTCAAAAAATCATCTGAAAGATATTCACCACCTCGATCTGATCGAAGTATCTTAATTTTCTTTCCTGTTTGATTTTCTACCTCATTCTTGAAGCATTTGAATTTCTCAAAAGCTTCTGACTTGTGCTTCATCAAATAAACATAACCATATCTAGAATGGTCATCTATGAAGCTTATGAAGTATCTGAATCCTCCTCTTGCTTGGACTGACATAGGACCACATACATCTGAATGTATTAATCCTAGAGTGTCTGATACACGCTCACCTTTATTGCTAAAGGGTGTATTTGTCATTTTTCCTTTTAAACATGCTTCACACTTTTCCATCGATTAAAAATTAATTGAATCTATAAGCCCATCTTGATGTAGCTTAAGCATGCGTCTTTTGTTTATATAGCCTAAACGACAATACCACAAGTAAGTTGAATTATCTAGCTTATGTCTTTTGGTATCAATTGTGAATACAAAAAATTTATCATCTAACACATAAATCCCATTTAATGATATTCCTGAAAAATAGAAAATCCCATTTCTATAAAACTCACAAACTTTGTTCTTTATTGAAAGATGAAAGACATCATCAACAAGACAGCTAATAGAAATAATGTTTCTAGACATCTCTGGAACATACAAACAGTTCCTTAATTCTATCACAAGCCCATAGGGCAAATTTAAAACATAATCTCCAATTGCGAGCGCCGCAACTCTTGCTCCATTCCCGACTCGCAAGTTTATGCTTCCTTTCTTTAATTCCCTAGTCCATCTTAGTTCCTGCATATTCATACAAATATGAGATCCACATCCGGTATCCAATATCCAAGATTCAGACTGTGAAATTGTATTTATTTCAATATAAAACATACCAGATGTAGAAGCACCGTCTTTTCCCTTCTTAAGGGAGGCTAGGTACTCTTTGTAGTTCCTTCTCAAATGCTCGTCTAGTGGCACTCTCCTTTGGGCTTTTTCACTTGCTTCCCCTTAGCTTTAGTGGGCATGTCCCTCTTGCCCTTCTTGGGATGTTTAGGATTGGGAGGGTTCCCTTTCTCTTCCTTGATCCCTCAATGACAAGAGCTGGTATTGCCTTGTCTTTCTTTATATTGGGCTCAACCGTTTTGAGCATGTTTGCAAGATCTTCAAGAGTAGTTTTCAAGTCATTCATTTGGTAGTTCATGATGAACTGTGAATAACTCTCTGGGAGGGATTGAAGAAGTAAGTCAACACTTAGTTCATGATCGATCGCGAATCCAATATTAGAAAGCTTGGTAATATAGCCAATCATCTTGACACAATGTGTCATCACAGATGTGCCCTCTTGCATCCTGCATCGATACAACATCTTCGATATCTCGTAGCGTTCACACCGAGTCTGTTTCCCAAACAACTATTTCAGGTGTGCAATAATGGAATAGGCATGCATCTCCTCATGTTGCCTTTGCAATTCCGGTGTCATTGATGCAAGTATGATGCATCCCGCGTGATCGTCATCGGACTTATGCTTCTGGTAAGCATCGATCTCTTCGATGGGAGCATCATCAGCTGAGGTAGGGGGTATCGATGTATCAAGTACATACCCTATTTTATCAAACTTCAAAATGATTTTGAGGTTGCGATACCAGTCGGTGAAGTTTGAACCGTTTAACTTGTTATCGATAAGTATATTTTGCAGATTGATTTTAGTCATGATTTTACGAGTGTGTTTTTAATTTAACTTGAGATGAGAAAGAGTAAACGTATGTCATTCATTTGCTTTAAAGTATATCAATTTAAAATTATAGGTTTTTTAATTTCATTCTAAATTGCCCTCCATATTAATTCGAAGAATTTCACAAATCCTTTAGTGAGCTAGGATCCTAACTCCTGAAATTTCACCTTGAGTTTACTCAACAAGCTAGTCCCATTTGTTAGGTAGATTCATGTAATCGATCACATCAACAATGTGATTCCTAGGTTATGGGGTTACTAACCACATTAGTAAATAATATGTATTCATATTAATCCCAACCATATTGCCCATTAGTTTATAACAACATGAGTTTGCTCATCCAATTATCATAATCTAATTTAAGTATTACCCCATATTCGTTAAAACGATTTTCGATAATTCAGGTGTTACCATAAGACCTCGAGCTTGAGTTTGCTCAACAAAAATACCAAAAGACTAAATAGAGTGTCCAAATATGTCCAAAACTCCAAACATGCATAGACTCAATTAAATAAATTTAATTGATTGGTTACATAAATTGTTTATGTAATATTTAAGTTAATCACATTAACTTGTCAAATTAACTTTCATCCAATTTTAATTCTATTAATTTTGTATTTTTTTTTTTTTTGCTAAAATTAACTTTGTATCTCTTATATCTAATCTAATCAAACTGTAACAATTACATATTAGATTAATACAACTATACAAAATCTTTTATTACGTATATCCCAATTAATTTGTTTTAATTCATCTAACACCTTTGATTTACAAATATCAAATAATAAGTAAAACAAACTTTTAAATAAATTCTTTTATTTGATTATCCAAAACAAAAACTTTTATTTCTGAAAACATATATATATATATATATATATATATATATATATATTAATTTTGAAACGATTTTAATATTAATATCTATCGAGTCGGGCCGATGAACGACCCGACCCCTTTCGCCCTTTAACATTAATATCTTCTGAAAACATTATAGAGATTAATTAGTTCCAATACATTTTCATAGATCGTTATTAGGATTTTATTTCATAATATATAGATATATAAATGACAAAAATTTAAAAATCCATTCTTTTCTATTTAAATTTTATACTCATCTATTTTGTTAAGTATTATTGTTTCCTTTTTTTTTAAAAAAAAACCTTAAAAGATCTTAAATTTTGTTTAAATTACTAAACTAATTGAATCTTTCCTTTTGAAAGATAATTATTAAAGGAAAATATATTTAATATTTTTTATAATTATAATCAATGCAAATTAACCTTCCTAATTTACTAAAAAACCCTACCTAAATTTCAAAATTATAATTACAATCAATGCAAATTAACCTTCCTATTTTTACAATTTTACAATTATAATTAATGCAAATTGAAATCCCTAATTTACTCAACAAAACCCTACCTAAATCTCTCTCTCTGCCCTATATATATGAATAAATTAACAACACAAAACGCACAAAGAAGAAAAAGGAGAACAATTCTTCTGTCGCCTAAAGTTCTTGTTGGGTATAATTCCTCTAACTATAATATGAGTATTTTAGAATTCATACATTGGTTTGAAATTTGGAATTTGGAGTACATTAATAAGTTTTTTAATTAATTATAAATCCTAGGTTTTGTTATGAACTATTTAGTCCATCTATCTAATTTTTCACTTTTAAAAATGATAAAAGTAGAAAAATATTTGTGGAAAACCAGATTTGTTACCCCTAAATCATGATTTTTTTTTTGGTTCTTGCTTTTACTTGAATATGCGACTTCTGCATATTTGATTTGGATTTTTGGTAATTTTTTTGTTCTTTATTTTTAATTTTCTCCCATGAGCAATCGTTGAAAGGATTTTGCTATTTTTTTATTTATTTAAATCACTTTGATTCATGGAGTTTATCAATTTGTTCTTGAAAAGAAAAGCAAGAAAGTGGAACCACGTTCATCGGTTAGATAATAGTGTTTTTCATTTTTGCTGGGTTTATCGTTTTTTCATTAAAAAAAAACTGCAATGGATGTAATTAGAAAGAGCATGAATTGTTAGATCCGCATCGGAAATTGCAGTAAATAAACCCTGATTTTTTAAAATCATAATAATTAGTTATAAAAAGTTACATTACTTAGTACATCAATTGCTTTTCGAAATTGTTTAAAAAGTTTGATTGGTTCTCTTTATTAGCGTTTTATTATCTTCTAAACTTATTTAAAATATTGTGATTAAGTTACTAAATCTATAAAATATAAAAAACACAAATTTAATTTTGTTTTAAAGGCTTAGGATCACGAATTAGAATTTTAAAATGGTTATAGTTTTTGTTAGGTTCGGGGCGATTTTGTCATTTTAATATTTTATTCAATCCTTTTAAGCAGTGTTAGGGTGTTACTATTTACCGCTCCTATTTGGACAATTTTACCCTTTTAATAAAAAAAATTTGATTTTTTTTTTAAAAACGCCAATTTTGGCCTAGGCGGATGTTTCACCCGCCCAAGCCATAGGCTGAGCAGATCCATCACCCGCCCATACAATGGCTTGAGCGGGTGATACACCCGCCCCTACAATGGCGTAGGCGGATGCTATCCGCTTAAGCCATTGGATGAGCAGGTGTTTCACCCTCCGTAACCATTGGTTGGACGGGTCAGCCATCCGCCTAGGCCAAAATTGGGCCTAGGTACAAATTTAATATTTTTAGTGACGGAAAATGTTAAATCGTTAAATTTTTTGTGATGAAAAATGCAAAATCGTCACGAAAATATGTAAATTTTAATGTTTCCGACTCATAATCATCTATTTTCGGAGTTCGGATTGTCACATATCAATTATTTTCATAATTTTAATTATTGTTGTTCGGGTTTGTGATTTTGGAGAGAGAATTTTCAGTTTTTGAACAAAATTATAAAAAGGGCAAAAAAAAAAGTGGGCGATATTTAGCAATTCACAAATGTAATGAAGGGATTAAAGACTTTGGCAGAAACAAAAGGATAATAATTATTTTTAAAAATACAGGGAATGAATTAGTATAATACTTGAAACCATCGACCTCTGGAGCTTGCGGTAGATGTAGAGGCCATGTTGAATCGTTGTGCCACGCTCTTAGGGATTGCCCTAAGAGTGAAGAGGTTTGGAAGAAAATTCTCTCTCATCATACTTTCTCTTCCTTCATGTCCCATTCTGTGAACGACTGGTTCTCAGATGGTATTAGGGGAAAGTTATTGTCTTATATGGAGCATGGGGACATTTTCTTTGCCATTATCTGTCATCAAGTGTGGAAATGGAGGAACGAGGAGATTTTTGATAATAAAGCTGTGCTTTTGCCTAACTTAGCTGAGTTCTTCTTGAAGAAACTCTCCTTTATTATTGATAGTTTCAAAGGTGAGTCCCTTGCCAGATCTTCCCCGAGTAGTGATGTCCACCTCGTGAGCTGGAGCAGGCCGAGAGAGGGGGTTGTGAAGCTGAATACTGATGGTTCCTGCCTCAGTAATGGTAAGATTGTTGCCGGAGGTGTTCTTAGGGATGCGGGAGGCGCCTGGCTTTCTGGGTTTACACAGAATTTGGGTTTGGGTTCTTCCTTCTCTATGGAGCTCTGGGGCATTCTCTCTGGGATCCAGCTGGCGATTAGGCTGGGTGTTAAGAGGCTTTCTGTGGAGTCAGATAACTTGGAGGCCATCAATATGATTTTGGGTAGTCATGTCATGGGTCTTCATAGCCGCAACCTTATTAAAGCTATTAAGAGGCTTAGCCCCTCATTTGATATCCTTGAGTTCAGCCACATTTTCCGGGAGCAAAACCGTGTTGCAGATCACTTGGCGGCGGCAGGCCATGAGGGGGTGTTAGGTGTTTCTACCCTTACCGTTCTCCCTATCGCTCTTTCTCCTCTTCTTTTAGAGGATAGGATTGGGGTTAGCTTTCCTAGGCTAATCCCGGTGTAGTTGCTTGTTTTGCTTTGCTTTCCTTTCCTTTTCTACCAAAAAAAAAAAATACTTGAAACCATAATAACTAAATAACTTTACAAGATTATATGTAAATTTCTCTAGATTAAACACTCTTTCAATCAAGATTAAACACTAAAATAACCTCATTTTACACTAATAATGGTTGCACTGAAGGTGAGGGCAGCAATGAGCTTTTAGAAGTCACCTGGAAATTCCAAAACAGAAACACCTCCTAAACCGCCAAGTCCAGTCTTGTCCTCCTGACGTTAACGAGCTGTTGAAACTCTTTGAAAAGCTCAGCGACCAAGAATCTCGGTTGAAAACGGAGCTTCTTGAGTTTAAGAAGTTGAAATAGAGTCTCCTTAGTTCCTCTATTGTAGAATCAGATTTGGATGAAAAATGCAGAACTAGGAATGACATTGAGGAAGATTGAGTATTTAGAGAGTGATAATCAGAGGCTGAGAAGTGAGCCGAGTGGTTGAGAAGTAAGCCGAATGAAGTTAAGATTAAGTTTGATGAAAAGAAAGAGGAGAGTGAAAGGAAAGTTAAGACAATGGAGGCTGAGATTGTTGAGTTGAAGAAAACATTATCGTGTAGAGAGAGTGAAGACCCGTCTTCTTCTTTTTCTTAGAGATTTCATGGATTAAGGGTAGTTTCAACGGAATTTAATTTGATTAGGAATTTGAAAAGGGGTACCCTTTTCAAATTCTTAATCAGATTAGATTTCATTCAAGCTTCCAATAAATCTATGAAATCTTTGCGAAGAAGAAGAAAGGTTTTCACTTTCTCTACATGACCACGTTTTCTTCAATTCAACAATCTCAGCCTTCATTGCCTTAACTTTTCTTTCACTCTCATCTTTCTCTTCATCAAACTTAATCTTAACTTCACTCAAGCTCACTTCTCAGTCTCTGATTATCAGTCTCCAAACACTCAAGCTTCTCAATGGCATTTCTAGTATGCATTTTTTGTCTAAATTTGATTATCAAGTAAAGAAACCACGGAGACACTCTCTTTCAACAGCTTAAGCACAAGAAGCTTTGTTTTCAACCGAAATTCTTGGTTGCTGAGCTTTTCAATAGCCCGTTAATGCCAGGAGGACAAGGCTGGACTTGGCAGTTTAGGAGGTGTTTCTGTTTTGGAATTTCAAGGTGACTTCTAAAAGCCCATCGCTACTCCTCGCCTTCCTTGCCACCGTTATTAGTGTAAAACGAGGTTATTTTAGGGTTTAATCTTGATAGAAAGAATCTAGAGAAATTTAGATATAATCTTGTAAAGTTATTTAGTTACTATGGTTTCAAGTATTATACTAAATCATTCCTTGTATGAATTGAACTGGAGAAATATACATATAATCTCGTAAAATTATTTAGTTAAAACAGTGCAAGATATTAATATGAATTGAACTTTTAACTATTAGATTAAATTTTAGTTCAATTGGTTATACTACGTTTTTCAATTCTATTTATATTCTCAGTTTCTAGTTTCTAAAAAATACATTCAGAGAGTCCGTACACCAGTTACATGTGCTTGATAACAAGATAGAAACGTCAAAATGCTAATACATGCAAGAAGATGAATATCCTTTATGCTTTCAAAACAACATACAATCCTGTTACATCATTGTTTTTAATTTGGGCTGGTTTTATAATTAATTACTCAATTCGGTTTAAATTATATAATATGTTGAAATTCTGGCCGAATAGGTGATTGTATCAAGTATTTTGACTCAAATTTATAATTAATTAATTGCTCATTTCTGCCAAAATTTGTGTAACATATGAAAATTATTCACAAGACTTATGGTATAAAAACAAGTTTTTACACCAAAATCAAGGAACACACAAATCATACTAAAAAACTGAACTTTATGTCATTCTAGTAATTTTCACCAAAATCAAGGGACACAAATCATACTAAAAAACTGAACTTTCTGTTATTCTAGCAAAAATTGTTATTCTAGCAATTTTTACCGGTTGGTTTTATTTAGTTCCAAGGATTCTCCATTATTAATTTACTCTAGCAAGCTTACGTGCAATTTAGTACAATTTCTTACTCGAATCCAATTCTCTGTAATTTCTTAGTTATTTTGATATAGCTTCCTTTGACATATTTCGGTTTCAATTAATCTTAAGCTCATAGAATTGATTGCGAACTTTAAACTTTTATGTCTTTTAGGCTTTTCCACAATTGTTCGATTAAAAAAAGTTAGATTTGCAAGTTTTGGGATTTTGGGCAAAATATCTATCACAAAGCAAAACAACAAACAAATCCTTTAATTAATATCTCACTTGTTGGATTTCCAACTCCCTATAAACATTTTGTTGGATTTCCAACTCCCTCCCTTCAATGAACATCGCTTGACGCGACAATTTAAACATTATGTTGCACCTCCTCATCCTTGAATCAGCAGCCATATTCATCGAAATCAGTAGCCAGCCAAGCAAACACAAATTTACCTGCGGATCACGCAGGACATTCAAACATTACTATCAACTACTGACAAGAGCTTACTGTTCAGGAGAATGAATTAACTAGTACAAAATTTCAGAAGAAACATTACTATCTGAGTTTGTTTCAATTTGTACCTCAGAAGAAACATCCGAGCACAATGACCTCCTAAGCAAAACCACATCAGCCCCCGCTGAATGTCATTCCCATCAAATTTTAGTTAACCCTCCTTGACATCTGTGCTCATGTATCTGCCCACCAGATCGCCCAGTGCATTTATTAATGACTCTGGGTTGAACACTATGCCAACTTTTGGATCACGAACGGAGTCAACAAAGATCTGCAAAAATCACATCTTTCTAAGTGCGCCTATCTGAAACAAAGCAACTTAGCGTCAACCTTAAAAAGTGACATAAAGCAAAGTGCTTGTCTTAGATTTCTCATCCCTAGTAAAAAATGAAGCTGCCTAAAAATCCTTAAAATAGAAAAAACTCAGTGATCGCCATGAAATAACAGCCTATCTGCCTTTGGAGTGATATGTTTAAGCAACCATACCACATCAAAGATTCCTTGGGAAGCCAAGCAATGAACATCTAGGGGAATTTCACTTTTTTTGGGCACCAAAAGTGTATTTATATACTGACTTGGCTGCACAGAAATATAAAGTGCCGTTAGTAACATGTTTTTCTTTCTTATCTTTGCTGCAATTTGTCAAAAAGGCTTGCATATTACCATGATATCTTAGAAAACTTGAAACAAATGAGTTTATATCTAGAAAAAGAAAAATCAACTCTATTTTGTCTACAGGCAGGAAACCAACCAGAGTACTTAATAGATACATGTTATTTTTGAGGAAATGAACACAACATGAAGAAAAATAACTTCAGCTAAAATCTGGCATCTGGAACTCGTTAAGACCTAAAAAATAATAAAATATAACAGGAAAATGCAGGGTAAATTTCACTCACTTTTTTTAGTAACTAATTCAATTAAGTTTCCGCAAACTTCAGTTACTTAAAAATCCTTAAATTTAGTTTCAAACAATGATAAAACCCTTTTCCACATTTTCTGTTAGGAAAACTCAGGCTAGAGTCTGATATTGGATTTTGTGTTGTTTGATCAATTGTCTCTCCTCACTCCTTAATCTCTCTCTTGTTTAACTTCTCTGTCCAAATAAGCAACAAATCATCTCTGAAATTTATTTCCAAATTACTCATCTCTTAAAAGAAATTAAAGCAAAATTTCCCCCTCCATTTCTTAAACCATAAATATACATCACAATAGTGCAAGTAAGGCTTTCCTGAATTTGAAATAGAAGAACCAGCTCCATTAGCCTTTCAAAATCATGTAGAAATAAGAAATTATTAACCTCAAGGTCGAGAAAAATTTATTTTTGTTAATAGATAGTCAGAAATTTATTATTAACATTATTAGCCTTGGCGCAACGGTAAACGTTGTTGTCGTGTGACTGAGAGGTCATGGGTTTGAGTCGTAGGAGCAGCCTCTTGCCAAAAAATTGGCAGGGGAAGGCTTGCCCCCAATACACCCTTGTGGTGGGACCCCTCCCCGGATCCTCGCTTAAGTGGGGACGCGTAGTGCACCGGGCCGCCCTTTTTAATAGATAGTCAGAATCTGCTTTTTTTTATTCCATATGAGAGAGAACTGGAGTTATGGAGAGAATAAAGGTCAGGTCAGGAAAGGAGAATAAAGAGCCAAAGTACACAATAATTTTTTTCTGAGATTAAGCCTTGTAATTTGCAAATGACAACCTATTCCTAGAGGCTAGAAGAAAATCATCAGTTTGCAAGGCATTGATGCTATAACATTGTTGAAAACAAAAGTATTGTCAAACATTGGAGTAAACCAGTTATGCATAAAAGAGCGGCCCGGTTGCACTACGCGTCCCCGCTGAGCGAGGGTCCGGGGAGGGGTCCCACCACTAGGGTGTACTGGGGGCAAGCCTTCCCCTGCCAATTTACTTGGCAAGAGGCCGCTCCTAACACTCGAACCCGTGACCTCTTGGTAGGTTTATTAATGCTATAATTCACTTACAGAGTTTTCTAGACAATTATGAGGATCTCCATATTTTCGATTTAAAGCATCTGTAATGGCAGTCACAAAGCAAGAAGCAGAGAAGCTATTTGTCTCCCGATCATGTGAACCATTCAGCAGAAGTACCTAACAAAAGCACAAGCAAAACCAATGAAATAGAATATGCTAATCTTATATTGTAACATTGATGTTCAATCTGAAGGGTTACTTAGGTTCCATGCAAACAAACTAGCAATGAACTATCTTCTTGCATTGAACAATACACTCAATAGCTGGAGGAACGTGTACCTTGGGGCAGGTTCTTGAAGAGATAATTTCTCCAACGCCACGTAACACCTGAGTATAAGTATTTAATGACAGCACAAAGGAAAATCTGACATTTTTAGTAATGAGCATTATCCAGCAATAATTGAGATGGCAGATGAATATAGTAATCATATAATAACATTGGAAAGAACACATAAGCGGCAGTCTAAAATATACTACAGACAGCTACTATGGAACAAACTTGGGCAAATGTTAACTTGCCTCTTTTTGGTAGTTATATAAATGCCTATATACAACCTCTAGCAACATGTTGCTTTCCATGCTCAAAGCTAAATTACATGTTAAAAACTGTGATCCAACAAAGAAAAGGTGCAATTATCTCCATCTAGGAGTAGAGCTATTCTCAAATTTACAATCAAACAAAGATGCAGGGGTATATCAAAGGCTTTTCCATAGTTGTACCAAATAATTCCTGATATTGAGGATTAAGCTTGCTAGCAATTATGAAGGTGAAGGAAAACCAATTGCTAAAAATCAGGTACTCACTGTTTAATAAATCTTGTTTTCAATGCAAGGCAATAGTGTGCCTTCTAAATACTTCAAAAAAATGCCTCAAGAATTAAAAGGATATTATGTTTCTAAATTTGCCGCCATTTGGCCTCAATGCGGTTCATCAATTTCCATTAGATCATTATGTCAACATAAAAATAACTATTATATCAGAATGCAAACAAAACAGTAAAAGAATATCAAAATAAACCTTCTGTAACATGTCGATTTTTCATCATGGTTAAGAGAAAAGAGTTACAGGAAGCAGTATGCTTACAGATGGCCAAGAACTCACCAATGATGGACAAATTGAAGTAAAGAGGGATCCCATGGCATAAACAATGCAATCTACACAACTTAATTGGTCCAGAACGGATGAGTTAACAATGGGAAAGACCTAATAATCAGAAAGTGGAAATTATTAGAAGTTCCAATTACAAGAAGTACATATATGGACCAATGTTCTATTGTGGCATTTACAGAATGTGAGATATAAGAATATGGATGAAAAGCCAAAAGATTTTCCTTTTCCCCTTTTGCTGGTGATAAAATAATGTTAAAAGTGGAGATAAGCCACTTGATGATGACAATGCCACTGAAAGAAAAAATTAAGTTTCAACATCATCCGAGTCATTACAATCAAAGGCTTAACTTGCAAAGGAAAAAGGAAAAGAAATGTCAAACTCCAATTCTAGCTCTATTTATGAACAAATATCATTTCACTGCAGTACTGGTGTCAAAATAAAGTAAAAACAGGCGAGGCTTGAGCTATGTCAAATAAGTAGACAAGGGTAGACAAGGCACACGCCACTACTGCAACATAGTATTAACAAGTTGCAAATGCACATGTAAAATAACAAAAGTAAATGACAAAACTATCTCCAATAGGAGAAGGGAGAAAATAGATCATTCACCTCGTGCAGCGAATTTCCACCCTCACTTGACATGTAGAACACCCTCTTTATTCTTGAAGGAAGTGCCGGAACTGAGCAAGTTTCCTATCCAAAAAACTTCATTATGCTCATGAAATTGACCGTGCTATATGAGAAAGGTTTTCTGATATAATGGCTAGAAAGTTCTCAACATTGAAAATATTTATCAACAAAGAGAAAAAAACTATCAGTGTCTTGTCTACTAAGGCCTTGTTTGATAACACCATTTATCACTTAAATTAAAATGTTAAGCCCTTAATTAATTTAAGTGTATTTGATAAGGTTATTTTTCAACCACTTAAATTAGTCAATTAAGTTAAAAATCGCTTATTTTGATAAGTCAAAATATTTAACTTAACATTTTAAGTTAAACATTATAACTGTCAGCTATTAATATGAAGTGGACCTTTAACTATCAGCTCGAGCTTTTAGTTCAATCGGTACCATGACATGGTATCAGAGCCACTATGACCAAACGGTCGAGGGTTCGAGTCCCGGCAACCTCATTAATTTGTGGAATTAATAAAACACATGGCGGGATGGGCCTGTGTTGTGCACGCTGCAAGCCCAATGAGCATTTGCGTGTGGGGGTGTGTCGGAGATTAATATAAGATATATGATTGGGCCTTAACTATAAGCTCGAGCTTTTAGCTAAAACGGTTCCATGACATGGTATCAGAGCCAGTGTGACCAAGTGGTCCTGGGTTCGATAGGCACATCTCAGTAGTTAAATTTAAGAAATTTGGTGTTCATGTTCCTAAGTAGATTCTCTAGCATTAGAGAGATTCAAATTAAAATAGAAGATAGTAGTGATACAACTTCTATAAAATTGATTAAACAGTTTTCCTTCTAGAATGTCACTGCACCAACAGTAATAGAGAATATGCCACAAATCCAGATATATTGGATCAGAATTCTACCAAGCTTAAGAAAGGTAGAGTTGATGTATGTGGGAAACATAAGGCGCAAAATGTAATAGTAGCTGAGTTGTCAGCTAGGGCAGGGACGCTATGAGAAAGAATCAGTTGATGCCTATGATGAGCTGAAGCGAATCTAATTTCGTCATATCGAGTTTTTCTGTTTTGAAAAGGAGATAAATATAGGATTACTCTGCTGAAAAATTTCAATCCATTGCAGGGGTCTATCCTTGATAGAGATGTGGGGGTTGATCTAATTTAAATCCAGCTTTCCTGTCTTTTGTGATATAATAAATGCCTATTGTTCTTCTCCCAATCTTCTTGTGTTCTTGTTAGCTAGTTTTCTGTGCGCAGAAACCACCCAAATTTTAAACCCCACCACCAAAGATCACCCCATCTTTGCTTATTAGCAGTGTTGCATATACTCTCAGATGTAAATAATTTAACCATTAATCCAGGGAACTAATTGAACGGGCATCCAATCATTAAGATTTCAAAGAGATACCTTATTTACAGGATGCATGATACTAGTGGCTGGATGAGAAATTTCATTCTGACCTCGTATAATGGTTCCATCCTATATATAAAAATCACAAAAAGAAGGTAAAATTAAATAATATATTTCTAGCTAATCTAGAGAACAACAATGTTTAATGTTAAGCAATTAAATTATGCAAATGTATAAGAAAACAAAAATCAAATTATGCAACCGCATAAGAAAATAAAAATAGAAGAATCAACATCTATAAAAAGATCTGCCAGAAATTGCAAAGATCAATGAACAAATACAACTCAACATAATTCATTATAATAATTCAGGGAAAAACAGAGGATTATAAGTCATTCACATGTTTGTTGAAATATAAATTAGCAGAAATACCCTTAATTCACATCCTAATGTTAGCCTGTCATTTGTTGAGATCACAGGGAGGACCAAACTTTCGGGTGGAATATCTGAAACACGTGAAAACAAAAATATTGCAGCATCTAAAGACTGAAAAAATATCCGGGCTCCTGCAAAGAAAAAATTCCCAATACTGCAAAAATGACTGACATCAGTTAAGCTATGATAATGTCAAAAAGTTGATTGTGCATTGAAGACGAAAAAGAAATTTAATCTAAAACATGTTTTGACACCGTAGATGAACTTTCTACCATTTTTTTCTTTCCATAATTGAGGAGCCAAATTGGAAAATTGCATTTAAGAAAGAAATGAAATCCTGACAAGAAAAACAAATGGCCATATTCAGTTCCCTCCCATTTTAACTTGCACACATTGGAACAAGAATCCTTACTACCATAATGTAATTCCACTATCTATATCTGTGATTTGCACTTGCACGAAAGAATGAGAACTTTTAAATTTTGTTCTCTAGAAGACGTGCAATCAGAAAATCTCCAAATAACTACACAATTTCAGAACTCCCAACTGCAGAAAATAAGGTGTTGAGCTACCTGTGAAGTTGCATGTGAGTCTAGCAAATCATCTGCAGTTGGGCCACTTATAGAAGCCAAAACTGAAACACATCTCAACCCAAAAATCAGACAGGATCAGAAAGAAGTGTGGATGTGATATGTAGTCATTCACAAACTCAAACATGTGAATAGGAGAGAGTTCAAAATATCATCATTTCTGGATTTCAATTGTGTCAACCTGATTGCTCAGTATAGGCAATAGGAAAGTGTACTCCACAATTATAATTCAAGAACATGGTCATCAAAATTTCAAGCACCTGAAAGTATTATGACAACAACAAACTTGAAGCCCCCTTTTTTTATTCCTAGATGAGCTAGAAAACCCATAGATATGAGTAAAATAGGAAAAATACCTGCCATTAATAAAGCAAAATGATTCACTGGCCCGACGCAGGATCTGTGATCAGAAGATATATATTATTGTCATCCTCAGGATCAGATCAATGGGTTCTAACCAGCAGAAGGCAGAAGAAAAGCAGAGGCAAATTACTGGCAAGTCCATATTGAAGAATTAAGAGTTTCTGCTCCACTCTTCAAGACAAGAATTGTTTAAGAACAGTTCTTAACCTAACAATTTTTCTGTAATCGTACTTCACAAGAAATGATGCAAAAGAATAGAAAATGCACCCAAAATTGATCAAGAATAATAAAAAAAAACATATATGCAGAACTGTATTTTCTTCTGTAATCAGCCAACGTTCAATATGAACAACTTCAAGTCTGTAGCTCTTTAACGACACAACAAAAACACGCACAAACAGAATATCTCACCACCAATAAAATGACAAAGAATTGCCTGTAGTTCAGGTTTGGTTCCATATTAGCCTACCTCATTTTGAAAATAAACCAGAAAAGCTCGAATTGTTTCTCTATATGGTCTTGACACGCCTATCCATAAAGAGTGTTCCCCTTCCACGATATCATACCTGTCAAAATTTTCAGCTCAGCATACTATTATTCAATACCCCACCAAAGGTATACCTAGCATGTAAATGAAAGAAAATTAGGACAAAGAAATAAAAAATCAACTGCAGGCAATAGACTAAACTTGAACTAAACAGCTATGTGTAGCATAAAGACAAATACTTGTTGCTTATTATCAGAGATCGGCTTATCCAAAAACCTCATGTGGGGTGAACAGTTTTGTTGCTTAACACCTAATTGTCGAGTCAAACAGAAATTAATCCAAAAAATTCTTGTCAGTATGCCAAGTTATGCATTCATTCATTCATGCACAAAGACACAAAGATAATGAGAATATGAGGAGCCTTGCTAAATTAAATGAAAAGTACAGTTTGCAATTAGAGAAATGTTACATAACATCTAAATGAAGTGAAAAAATAAATAAAATGCCTCATTGCATACCTTACCATTCTGATTTGGCTTGGTACGCATCAAAAGATAAACGATGACCAAGCAATCTTCGAACAGCTAAAGCCTCAGCAGTGCTTTGATCAGACAATCTTAAACATCTTGAACGAATGTCTCCAACAGCAGGACCACCTAGAATTCTCTAAACGTTATCTTCCACCCAATCAAAAAAAAAGTTCCCAAAAGTGGGGAGAAACATGAGAAGTGCAAATTTAATCCCAACCAAACAAATAAATCTGAGGAAACTGCTCAAATTTAGCAAGTCACATAAATCTCAGGTGGATTCTGTCACCATAAGCACAGAAGCCAGTAGGCTCAATTGCTTGAGCACCAACCAATGTTTGAACTCTTCCTAGGTAGCTAAAAAGCCACACTTCAGCGAGTAATGTAAATTTTCTTTAGCTCCTTTAGGTACCATTGTTTCTTCCCACAAGTTCTGATAAACATGCTTATTTGATAAAAGAAAGATAAAAAGGTTCAGAAATATACCAAGCACACGAACAATCTCAGCGGTACTGCCTCCATCGTCAGAAACTGGCAAAACATGAGCAACTCGTGTTGTTAACATCTTAAGCTCTTCAACTACTCCATTAAATCCAGTACCACCTGTAGAAGCGACATTGCACAATTCTATAAGGATAATGCATCAATTAAGAAGGCAATTCTTTTCCAAATAGCTTCCCTTCGCGCAAAAATACTGTGAAATTACATTACAATGCAATTGAGCTATCAATTAAAGTATTAAAGATGAATAACAAAAATGAGAAGGCAAACCAGAGAAAACGAGCAGCGAAGGCTGGTTGGGCCTAGGGCTGGAGAGCGGAGAGGGGCAAGGGGAATGGAGAGCAGCAGAAGCAGCCATTAAGAGGGATTTGGACTTAGATTTTGAAATGGAAGGGAAGGAGAAGGGAAAATTGGAAGGGCGGAGGAGAAGAGGATTTAGCTTGATTATCGGGGGTCCCAACCATATGTCTGCCATGTTCCCGCGATTTCTAAATCCGTTGCCCGTAGGACTTCATTTTCTAAAGTAAACGTCCATTCCAAACTACTAGTATTTCTTTTTTCTCTTTAATTCATTTCATTATAAATGCAATTTATTCTCTTAAAAATAAATAAATTTGTTAGTCTATCTACTAATCCTTATATAGAAAAAAAATATAAAAATAAATATTGTAATTTGATCAACTTGTAAAAGTTCAATGATTTAAAAATACACAAACAGTGATATGCATTTTCAACGGTTTGTAAATTCATAAATTCTTATCGTGACTATTTACCTTAAAAGAAAACGATTCAAGACAATTAAAAAAATTGACTTTGTAAAATACCACATATATAAGGTTTGTATTTCCAAATTAACTAAATCAAGAGTATTATTTGATTGAAAAATTAATTCATATATTTTTTAACTGTAACCTTCATAATTTACAAATTTTTAATTTACAAATTTTTAAATTACGCGATTGTTTTTATAAATCGACCAAACCACATCTAGTTTATTTTTATAGCTTTTCTGAATATATAATTAAGTTATTAAATTTTATTTTTTAACTTTATCATTTTAAATACTATTTTTTTCTTACTTTTAGAGGTGAATTACTTTTAGAGGTGTTTTACACTTTGTTATATGAAAATTTAATTTTGTACTTTAAAATATGTATTTATACTTATGAAGTACCGTGGAAAAACGAGAATGGACCCGGTGTCTTTCCAAGCTTTCTAATATGCAGTGGCGTATCACGTATATTTTTAGGGAGGGTAATCAAGCAGCTGATCGGCTTGCAGGTTTCGGGAAAGCGGCCGCTGATCTGAACTGGTGGCATTCGGCGCCACATTTCTGCCAAGCTTTTATTTTTGACGATATTTGTAACGTTGCTCACATTCGTTTTGTTTAATTTCTCTTCTTCTTCTCTCTCTATGTATAGATCTTCATTTTTCTTAATAATATTCGGATTGGTGGCTGTGCTGGGGGTGCCAACATAGTTGGGATGTCCAGCCGGCTTCCGCGTTCCAATCTTTGATTAAAAAAAATATGTATTTTTTAATATATATTTTTAAGATATTTTACTTTGATGAAATTTATATTTATATTCTAAAATATAATAAAAAAATTATATATTCAAATATTCAAATTACATAAATATTTTATTTTAATTCTATGAATTTTTTAAGCATCTATGAAAAATTAGTGAGACTTACAAAAGTAAAATATTTATGTCAAATTATGTCAATAATTAATCTTTAAAAGGATTGTCACATATATAATTTGAATATAATAATCGGTTCTCGAATTATATCTTGTAGTGAGAAATCCATTGAGATTAGTTGCAATGGAATAAACGAACTTTGGTTGGGTGTCACCGATCACATATCAACTACATCGAGTCACACCGAAAGTAGATACAAAAATCCACGAACTAAGAACGAACGAATAGGATGGAGATAGAAGGGGTGCGACACGCAGGGTGGAGGAGAAAGGGAGAGTCTGTAGGTTAAATTAATGAATCTCTAGTTAGGTTTTTAGGTTAAGTATGGTTATATATTTATGATGATAAGTCAATCCAAACCCATTAATCTTGATCCGCTTCCTATCCTCCATGGGCGAACTATTTGGCTCATGTTCAATTTTCTACATCTCTCATTTACATAGGACATAACATATTGCATCTCATATCTCTTATTCACATTCGTCAGTTTACTCGGTTATTGGGGCATTCCAATTCTTCTCCTTTAATCCCCAGCCCTTAGAAGTAGTTAGAAGGTACGGTAGGGCGACTTATCGTATCACGACATCAATATCAATACACTAAGTGCAAAGACGTGTTTCCAGTAAACTTGATAAGAGCAAGTATCGTACCGCAGCTGTTCCGCACATGCATTTAAGTTTCAATGTACCCATAAAAGGGAATTTAGGTGATACTATTAAACTAGGGAAGGTCTAAGTCTCAGTTGGAACGGAAGCTGCTTATAGTGCCAATCGTCGCAAATAGTTCAGGTGACCGACATACAAATGAGAGCTCTACTGTTATACTCTGTTAGAGATATATAGTTTCATAGTTGAACATATGGGTCGTAACAGATTGTTTGCTTTATCCTAGATTCCACATCCACTACAATAATTTAAATCTTTACAATTTTCTATTTTCACAATTACGCAAAATTCATAAACGCAAAGTTCATGATGGGTTAAATCCTACATGAATTGTGAATTGTAATAAAAAAACTAATAATAATTAATAAAATAAAAATAATCTCTCAAAAAAATATTCTGGTTCCAAATGTATTCCTACACTGAGGTTTTATTGTATCTAGTTGCTAAAAATGTAATTTTTTTTCCTTTCAATCAGTTTAATTAGTTTAAATCCTATTTTATCTAGAATTTCATTTTCATGAGTTAAATGCAAATTTCCGTTTTACGGATATGCAGAAGAATACCCATGGTAAAATTTTCAGTTTTCTTATCTTGCCAAATTTGACAGATAACGATTTCAAAATGAAAATTTTCAAGAATTAAAGTTGTGTAATACCATATTTACTATGGAATCATATTTTTTATTTTTTAAAATCATCATTTTTGAAATTTTGACTCTCTAACATTAACTTTATCTCTCATAAAAAAAAATCTCAAATGACCACAAACGTAACAATTTTGAAGAATTAAAATTACTTAAAATATCATTTAAATTTTAAAAATTTTCATTTTGAGGTGGTTATCGGCCAAATTTGACAAGTCACCAAACACCTAAAATTCAAGGGATCAAAATTTTGTAATGCCTTGTCAAGAAATGCAAAATCTAAAAGAATGAAAGATAATGGTATTTCCCCATGGAAGGAATCCTAACTCAAAAATGGTAATTAAATTAAAGGTAGCATATTTTCCTCAGCCTCAAATAGCTGCACAGTTTCCCAATCAGAATCGCTCCATGATTCAACACCTTCATCTTTCTGTCCTGAGCCCGGACTCTGATCCCGACCACCATCCTTTTCATTATCCTTTCCGGATATTTTCTGAACAAAATCAAATCACAAATTTATGGTTGGTTGCTTTTTGCAAGTTTGAGTAACCAAAAAACCAAATATCCAAGAAAGATTTGTTTTTTTCGAGTCATACCTCGTAAGGCCCAAGCTTTCCGGGTTCTTGAGACTCAGAAGAAAGCTCAGTATTATCTACAATAATGCAACTTTCACTGGATTTCATCTGAGATAATCCCAAATTGAAAACATCATGAGTAGAATCATGTGAATCTTCTGCAACAGTAGAAAAACACAAATCAAATATTAGGACATGTATTGGTTGGTTGGGGGCCAATTTTACAAGTAAAAAAAATTTTGCTAAATCGAATATACGTGTTATAATGTAAGTGGTCAAGAATCAATTTTTGTGTTTAAAATTCTTAACTAAAAAAATAGAAAATTGGATTTAGGGTCTGAAGATCAATTTTGGGGTCCTAATTCAGCATCCCATTAAATTTTTGGGGAGACAGAGGTCCGGAACCACACCTCAGATTGGGTAATTAAATAC
Source organism: Euphorbia lathyris (assembly GCF_963576675.1). NCBI lineage: Eukaryota > Viridiplantae > Streptophyta > Magnoliopsida > Malpighiales > Euphorbiaceae > Euphorbia > Euphorbia lathyris. The sequence goes on from NC_088915.1 coordinate 63,245,113, forward strand.
AATCTCAATGAGTTAATTTTGTATTAATCATATAACAATCCTCAATTTATAAAATCATCAATTTATCAAATACTTAATCAAACGTGGAATCAAAGTTTAATCAAATCACCATTTTAACCACCCTATAACATCAAATTTTATAGAGACAGGGAGCCAGAACTATCCCCAGTCATGGTGGATCCGGCGGCGGGGGGACCCGCCCCCAGCCCCTCCCTGCATTCATAATATGCATTCTCAAACTATTGAAACCAAATAATTCACAGATGCATATCAGAAGGATGAAAAACTTGCCAATTGATCGAGCCGAGGCACTGCTAGATGAAGCTTCAACCTCTTTAAGTTGCTGAGAACAAGAATGGATCAACTGACAATTGCAATGTTCCTTCTCACGAATTCCTTGTTTTTGATCGGCCTCATCATCAGGGTTGTGTGGTAAAAGAAGTTGATAAGAATGAGCATCCTCTATATTGTCAAAAGGCTCAATGAACATCTCCTGCACGAAGTCATTGCATATGTGCTTGATATTGGCACCCACCATGCGCATCTTGTTTACTAAAAATTCTACTTCCTCCTGTTCAAGAATGCAGTTATGAGCAGCAGCAGCAGCAGGAGGATTTAAATATGGAGTTATAAAACCGGAAAGTAGGTACCTCGGTCTGAGCTATATCATCGGGCTCTAGAAACATGGCTTCAAATGTGGTGTATGCGCTTCCCACAAGGGCTATATAATTGTTCATATGTGCTTTTTGCATTTTGAATGATATTCTCTTAACAATCCTATCAAAAGTTGAGTTATAATATCAAGTCAAGGCTACAAAAACCTATCATCCAAGCATAAATGCACAACACACCAACTCCTACACTATCAAAGTGACTAAGAGTCTCAGTTCGCTTCGCTTAATTTAGAGATCACCGGTTCAAGTTGTAGTTTATCTAGTGGTTCTACCTAGTGCGGACTCCGGAATCCACAGTTGGGAGCTAATTTTAACCACTTGACTTCAAAAACCGACATAAAAATCTGGTACTTTTGTTATTTACTAACATAAAGGTCACACAAATCACTGTAATAAGGTTGTTTTGACATTTGTGGCTAGACATCTTCTCCTTCATCTGCTAGAGAAATAAAATGCACCCAGCAGATGACCAGGGCTGAGATGGGGGTGGAATCACCTCTCTAAAAGGTGCCCCTTGCCTCTGTCTAGACAGGGCAAAATGACACACTATCTGATTATTCAATACGGACACGAACACGATACGGAGTTTTAGTGTTGAACTTAGTAGATAATGGATCATTTTCGAAAATGACACTACAAAATTCGGGTCTGTGTTTGGGTCAACACGACACAAAAATGATGACACGAAAACATAAAACTACAAAATTATCCTTAGGGTTCACATTTAGTATAAAACCTAATTTTTAAGGTTTATATAAAACCTAATTTTTAAGGTTTAGTATTAGCAGCCAGCCGACATCCTTTCTCTCCCATTTTCTTTTGCATGTGCGAAGGTGAGACTGAGTTCAAAATTCACCATTTGAGTTAACATGTTTGTGTCGTGATTGGTCAAATCGTAAACACGTTTTCTCTATATTTATATTAAAAAAAAAAAAACTCTTGTCATCATGTTTGGATATGCTTGGGTTTGAGGCTTTGACACAAAAATGTTTTTTCGTGCCCTATTTGAGTTTTTGACACTAACCCAAAATTTGACCAGACAGGAACATGACACCTCTACCTCTGCCTAATAGGAAAGAAATTAAAACCTGTATTTGAGGGATCAATTTCATCTAAATTATGTTAAAAGACAGTTAGTATTCAAGTTTGACAAATCAAAACCTATGTTACACGGAAAAGAAAATCAGAAACGAAAAAGGTTATTTCTAATTTAAAGAAAACGAAAAAGAAACGGATACAAAACGCGAAAACACAGAACAGTTTCGGTGCAACATGCTAAGGAAGGATGAAATTTTAAGCAACAAAAAAAATCAAACAACAATCGAAAGAGCAATAATGAACAAAAACATGTATTGGTGACTTACCGGAGAACCCACAAGTCGGAAGCCTCCAATTATTTACAACAGCGAAGAATAATAATAGGATGAGTTTGAAAGAGTGAAAGTTGCGATTTTTATTATTTACACTGGACTCTCCAACAAGACAACGCAAGCTTTTTATACTTCTTACTTGTTTGATTTCAATATAAATTCAATTACTTATTTTACTTCTATCAGATAAAAAGAAGTATTTATAAGTTTAATTACAAAATTATCCACTCTTTAGAAACAAAAAAGTGTTCCGTATTGAAAAGTTTAATATTGTCTTTTATTTTATTTTTGGTAAAAAAAAAATGTATCAATCCTCATACAATTACAAAAATGGGTCCGTGGATGGGAGCAAGTCTTTCCCTGTTGGTCACACGACAACAAAGTTTACCATTGCGTCAAGACTCGCCTCTTTACAACTCCTCTCTATCTTTCTTTTTCTAACTCTAAATCCTCTCTCCATCCCGCTCCAAAGGTATAAATGTTGTACTCAGTCGAATGTGGGAGGTTCAATTTATTTAAGTATAAGGTTAATGTGAAAGTTTAGGTGCTAGGGGAAAAACTTGCCAAGTTCGGGGTATGTGATATATTAAGCCTATTTTTTTAATATACAAATAATATTATTTAATTAAACTTATAAAACTATAGATAAAAAGAATAAAGTTTGATGTGTAAAATATAAATTTAATACTATGTGATTCGGAATATCACCTTGAGGTCCAAGAGGCCCAGAAGCGTTCGACAAGCAAATGGGCCAGGACGGCAGGAGGCCCGCAAGCCCAAGTCAATCCGCTATAAATAAGCAAATGAAGGAAGAATAAGGGACCGGGTAACCAATTTTCTACTTCATTCACATTTGATTACTAAGCTCTTTAGAACCACTAACTGTCTTAATCTTCGGAGTGTCCGCAGGGACCGATCCGCGCGCAGAGCCGAACCCCGAGGAAGCTAGACCTGCCCGACGGAGATCCGGATCATTATTCTGCATTCCCTGATTATTTGGTGCGGTGAAGGTGGAGTACAAATGACTTCGGAGCTTCAAACAAAATACAGACCCCGACTGAATCTGCCCCGACGACAGTACCCGAAATGGGAGCAACTAGCTCCATGACGAACGTCGAGCGTTCCGTTCCGAACATTCTGATTTCCCCAGGAACCTAGGGCCACTGATGGAGGAGGTGAGCCCTGAAGAAGAAGAGACTTACAACACCACTCAACTCCTTAGTGCAATCCAAGGTTTTCAGACCACCCAGGCTATTCATACGGCGACTCAGATGAAGATCATAGACCAACAAAGGAGTTTGCAGGAGGAGAACGCCAAAATCTGGCAATACCTTAAAGAAGCGGCAGAAATGCAAAGAGAATGGACGTTGCCAGGGGCGCCCGCGGGGCCCGGGGTCCTCGCAGGAAGAGGAGTCGGGGGCCGTTACGGCCAGTGAGGGCGGTGCGCGACGAGAGGAGACAGCAGCCGCGAATAGCGAAGACTTGTTGGAACTAAAGATCCAGTGTTTTCTTGACAAAAGGGCCCTCGGGGGCGTCATGGGAGGAAGCATCACCTCCATCCAAACGTCACTGGTACAAAGGATCATCGAGACGAGGTTCCCACGGGACTGGAAAGCTCCTCGACTATCCCAGTATTCAGGGATCGAGGACCCGAACGACCATGTGGCGTCATTCATGAGCACCATCAACTTATACTCAAAAGATGAGGACATCATGTGCAAGGTTTTTCCGACCACCCTCTCGTCTAGTGCGCAAGAGTGGTATCGAGGACTTGCTCCGGAATCGATCGACTCATTTGATCTCCTAAAGGATCTTTTCCTCTCCCGGTTTGCCGCAGCAGCAAAAGTTAGGAAGATCAGTTCAGACCTCAACGAGCTCAAGCAGCGAGCAACTGAACCTCTGCGCAACTTCCTCTCAAGGTTTCACCATATGGCCTTACAGGTTAAGGGCCTCAACTTGGAGGTGGCACATGACGCTTTGGCAAAAGGGACCATATGCAAGCCCCTAAAGCAGAAATGCTTCCGAAAAATGCCAAGATCTTTCGAAGAGCTCATGACCATGGCATAAACCTTCGTCAGATACGACGACTGTGACCGACCCGCAAGATACGAGGAGTCAGACAGAGACAAGGCCAAAGGAGACACGCATAAGCAGGAAAAAGGAAGACCGATCCCAGAAGCACGTGAGGAGGGCCGAGCCCGTAAGGAGGCCCCAATGCCTTTTCCGGCTCAGACCGAGCGGGCAAACCTGGAGCGTAGGGGAGACCGATCCCGTGGGAAGGAGGTGCATTACGCTGCTCAGAGCCAGCCTCGCCGATTCACATAGCAAATTCCATCCGCCGACAAGAGCAAGACCCGTGCAGAGAAAGAATACTGCAAATATCACAAATCCTCCGGACATTCCACGGAAAATTTCTATCAGCTACAAAAGGAAATTGAGCGGATCACGGAGCAGGGCGCGCCACCAAAGGTGATCAGGCAGAGGGAGCAGAGCCCGAAGCAGCGGGAAGTAGGCCGAGCAGAGGAGCCAAAACGGCCAAGGTACCATGGGGAAATACACGTCATAAGGGAGGGGGCGCCAGCGCTCTCCGCGCCACCAGAGAGCTCCCGTAAAAGGAAGGCAGTCGGACAGACTCTGATGGTACAACCCCCACTCCGGACCAGCCATTCGGAGGCTCTTGTTGTCACCATCAACATCGCCGGCTTTAAAACCCACCGAGTGCTAGTAGACACGAGAAGTTCGGTGAACCTGCTCACCTGGACGGCACTCTGCGCGATGAAGAATACTCACACTGCCCTCCGAGCCGGAACTTTCCCCCTGATTGGCCTGTCAGAGATTGAAGTCCCAGTGAAGGGAGTTATCGCACTGTCGACTATCTTCGCCGACAGGGTCGAGGAAATCGAGGACACCGCAGAATGGGTGGTGGTCGATATCCTCCTGGCCTACAACGCCATCATCGGAAGGCCTCTGCTGGCTACCTTGAAAGCCACGGTTGATATCTCCGGATTATGCTTGACCTTGCCGCTTCGGCACGGAAGGATCACCATCCAAGGAGATCGCATGTTGGCTAAGAGATTGCAGTGGGAGGCGACTCAGCCTCGGACAGCGCTCTACCTGGAGGATGGTCTGATGGACATGAGGGGTTACAATCCCATACCCATCGAGCCGGTCGATGACTGTGTCCTCGGGGATAACAAGACAGTGAAAATTGGGACCAGGCTCGCATCCCCTTTGGCCGACGAAATCAAAGATGTCCTATCAGAGCATTCGGATGTGTTCGCTTGGTGCACCGAAGACATCACGGGGGTCTCACCTGATCAGGCAGTGCACAAACTGAGCATCGACCCCTCCGTCGAACCCTTGAAGCAGAGGATGCGAGTACAGGCGAAGGACAAGCAAGCCGCAGTAAAGACAGAGGTTGAAAAGCTCCTAGCTGTAAAATTTATTCGCGAGGTCCACTATCCAGACTGGCTTTCTAACGTTGTACTTGTAAAGAAAGCCAGCAGAAAGTACCACATGTGTGTAGATTTTACAAATGTTAATAAAGCTTGCCCCAAAGATTCTTACCCGCTGCCTAATATAGATCAGCTCCTTGATCAAACGGCTGGTCGCAAGATCCTCTCTCAATTTGATGCCATCGTTGGATTCCAGCAAATCCCTCTAGACCCAGCCGACGCCGAGAAAACTTCCTTCATTATGCATGAAGGCACTTACTGTTACAATGTCATGCCTTTCGGGTTAAAAATGTGGGGGCCACATACCAGCGGCTAGTAGATAAGATGTTCGCCCATCTCATCGGCAAGACAGTACAGGTCTACATCGACGATATGATGGTCCTAAGCACCGAAGAAGGCGACCACCCCCGAGATTTGGCGAAGGTGTTTACAATTTTCAAAGACTACAACCTTAAGCTGAATCCGGAGAAATGTTTTTTCGGAATTCGCAGCGGCAAATTCCTGGGTTGCGTGGTGTCAGAGAAAGGCATCGAACCAAACCCCGTAAAAATAGAGGCAATCTTGGCAATGGAACCACCGCGCGACTTACAGGGGGTGCAAAGACTCAACGAAAGGATCATCGCCTTGGGACGCTTCATCTCTTGCTCGGCACAGCGGTGCTTGCCCTTTTACAAAGCAATCAAGAAGGAGCATCCCTTTAAATGGTCTACGGACTGCGAGGCCGCATTCAACGCCATCAAAATCTTCCTCGCCACACCCCCACTGTTGTCGGTGCCAATGCCAGGGCGGGACATTCACTTATACTTCACCATCACTGATGAGACAGTAGGAGTCGTTTTAACTCAGGAAGAGGGGACGGAGCTTTACCCGATCTACTTTCTGAGCAAAGTTCTGAAGGGAGCCGAAATCCGATACTCCGAGGTTGAAAAGGCTCTATTCGCTATAACTCAAGCATCAGAGCGTCTGAGACTGTACTTCCAAGCGCATACGGTTGTGGTCAGAACCAATTACCCACTGAAAAAGGTCGTCCAGAAACCAGAGGTCTCCGGTCGAATCACCAACTAGTCCGTTCGACTATCCCAGTTTGACGTACGGGTTGAGCTCCGCATAACGATCAAGGCTCAGGTACTGTCTGATTTCATCATAGAATTCACCGGCTCGTCTATCGCCAACCCCACGACAACAACAGCTCGCACCAGCGACGTTTGGACTATGAGCATAGATGGGTCCTGTGCTCCAAGATGGGCAGGCGCTGGAATAGCCATTCAGGGGCCCGACAATCTCCACATACGGTACGCCGTCCGGCTCGATTTCCCAACCACAAATAATCAGGCAGAGTATGAGGCCTTGATCGCAGCTCTTCGACTGTCGAAAACAATAGTGAACGGACAGCTGACGATATACTCGGACTCAAAGCTCATCATCAGCCACGTCAGCGGCACCTACAAGGCCAAAGATCCGACGATGTGCCAGTACTTGGCCCTCGCCACATCCTTGATCAATGACCTCAAAACAAAAGGAATAACCCTCGACCTCATACTGGTGCCATGAGAGGAGAACGAAGAGGCGGATGCTATCGTCGCTCTCGCAGCAGGCGAGCAGTCCAAAGACCCGCACACCCTCATCGAGATCGCTGGAGCCCCGGCCATTCACGTAGAAAGCTCGCTATAGATCGACTCAGCAGGCACCGCGGCTGGCGGATGGAGAAGTCCAATTATCAGATATCTTCAAGATGGAACACTCCCCGCAGATCGGGCACAGGCGTCCCTCGTTGTGCGGCGTTCTTGGCGTTATGCATTGCATGGTGGCTTACTCTATCGGAAGTAACGGTGCCTATACTCATGAACTTTGTCCTTCAACCCGCCAATCACCTTGAACTTTTGGTGAGAAAAGGTAACATGTTGAGATCGGGGCCCCTTATTTGGCCGAAAGAACTCGCGTAATACCAACCTAGTTGCCCGATACCCAGCCGATCAACATAACAGGTAGAAGGCCACCATCATCCTCCACCCGTTCGGATGGATCTGACCAGGGTAGAGGTCATACTCCTTTAGAACCTCCACGAAAAAGGGAAGTATGGGCAACCGCATTCCCGATTCAAGCTGCTCCTCGTAAACGATAAGCTCGTTCGCGTGTAGACACCGGGGTCGGAGGACCGATGAAGAAAAATTATAAAAAGGGATCCAAATCAGTCGATTGAAAGAAACGATGAGTCGGTAAAAATAATAAATAAATAACGTTGTTCGAAGGAACCGTCGAGACAGGCTTGATTGAATTCGAAAATTTAATCGAGCAACGGTCGAATCAGTTCCGCGAATGAAATCTTAAACCGTCTCGCCGAGTTCGGAGTATTTCGTTTCATTTTCTTATTTCGGATCAATAAGGGTTTTGTTTTAGAACTCGAAAAATAAAAAGAGAGTTTTGTAAAAAACCGATTTTATAAAAGCTAATTTTATAAAATCGGTTTTGGATAAAAATCATTTTTGATAAAAATCATTTTTTAGTTTTGGTTATTTTAGGTGTATTTTATTTATTTAGTTTATTTATTTTTTTTACAAATACGGTCCCGTCGGGGACCGCTATTTTCGTCACGGGCCGTTGAACGGCCCGTGACGTGGGTTGGGCCGCCCAGGCCCAGCCCATGGCACTTGGCTTCGGCCAAGTGCATTTTTGCTGCACTTGGCTGAAGCCAAGTGCAAATTTTGATATTTTATATATAAAAAAAAAATTTAAAAGCAATTAAAATAAAAATGTTGGCAGCTTACCCTTGGCTCCAAGCCAAGGGTGAGCTGTCAACCTTTGCTTGGAGCCTACCTTGGCTCCAAGCAAAGGTAAATTACTATTTTAGGGCTCCATTTGCCTATAAATAGGATGGAGCCCAAGACAATAGAGAGAGGAAAAAAACCCGAATCCCTGGAAAAATTCTCCGAGACCCGAACAAAGCAAAAACACAAAAAAAAAATCCGACTCAAAACACTATCAATCAACTTGATTTGGCATTCCTATTACCGATTGAGAGGTAATAATCCGAGGAACTAGACCCGTTTATTTATTCATCTCTTTTTATTGTTTGAATCTATTTATTTATTTATTTTTTACACTTTTATTATTTAGATTTGTTAAGTTAATTTTTTGTTTTGCATTTGAACAAGTATTTGGTTTTAGTTTTGAAATAAAAACTTCGTTTTGGATCCCAATACGAACCTTGACCCGATTCAAGGGTAGTTCGGGATCCAAACGTCGTAGATCCGTTGTTTTATAAATGTTTTGAACCGTTATTTTCAATAAAACGTCGTTTTAGAATCCTCCATTACAAACCATGACCCGATTTGGGGTAGTTTGGAGGCTAAAATGATAAAATAGAGTAGATCTAATGTTTTTGATAAAATCTGGAAACTGTTGGACTATTTCTGTAAATTGCCGTTTTCTGTCACTAAAAGCGGGTTACCGACGGATTTTCCGTCGGTAAAGCTGCTGGAACTTAAAAAATCCATTTTCCCAACCTTTTTCTCATCTTTTTTACATTTATTCTTGTATAGGTATATGTATAAATATGTAATAGGATCATTAAAATTATTTTCAAAGTATATGACTAGTAATAACTTACTATTGAATACCTATTTTGTATATTTGGGTATGATTTTCATTAATTTGGTTTTATAAAGGCTATATGTATATATGTATATTTTCCTTTTATTGTTTTAGGTAGGTTATTCTCCATATATTTATTATGTATAAAAACTATTTTAGTTTAAATATGGTTTTCTTATTTATAAACTTTATCCATTACTTTTTACATATTCTCAAATTAAAATAAAATGTGTATCATATCTAGTATTATACTTACTACCATTTTTACTTATTAATTCATATATGCATTATTATTTTACCTTTTTTATATAAGTATTATTATTATTTTGCTATAGTGTATATTCATATAAATAAGTATATTTATTTCCTCTTTTTTTGAATTTCCTATATATATATATGTTTTAAAAAAGTATTTGGGTTGGGTGAATTTGGGTTTAATTAGTAAGTGTTGTAATTATGTTCAAGTAAATGTTAATTGAGTGAAAAGGGGAAAATAAAAGACAAAAAGAGATTTCAAGTTGTTTGTTTAAATTAAAAGTTTTTCTAGATATTCCTAAAGTGTAAATAACTTTTTTTTGTCATTTTTAAACCGTTTCCAAAACATCACGTGTTGAAACCTTAATCCGTTCCAACGACGGATTAAGCGAACATTGTAAATTGTTTCGTTGTAAATAATGAAGTTTTGAATTGCTTTCCTAACTAAATGGTTTTGCACAAAATAAATTGACTTGTATGCTTAATCACGTTTTTAGATTAAAACTGTTTGCTCAACGTTTTCAAATGCTCAAGTTGTTCCAACGGCGATTCGAGTAATCATCATTAACAGGGCTTTGAAACGTACCTAAATCGTTCCAACGGCGATTAAGGTACGAACCATGTAAATAAACTCATTTTTGGGGAATGGGATTAGCTTAGAATTAGTGTATAGACTAAGGCATAAAATCACACTGTAAATAAATCAATTCTCTCTTCTCCCCCTCTCTCTCCTATGTATTTTAAATTTATTCAAAATGGGTGATTCTTTACTAAAATGGCTTTTAACGACATGCTCAAAACGGTTTTCAAAGCGAGAAAGAAAAGGTTTCAAATGAATTTTAAACTTAAAGAAATATGCGATTAGTCCGTTATCGCCTAACACGCTGAGTAGGAGGCCGGTGGTTCATAACCGAGCGATGTCGGGGTGCCTAGTAGCCTTTCTCCGGAAAGGAGCTAGCCTTCTCGGCTCGTACCAAAGTTTCCCGAACCCTCACCGGTCTCCCGCAAGGGATCGGTGTTCATTTTCCCATTCGTGGGTGGCGACTCTTCCATATCTCCGAGCTCCGGTCCTGCCGAGCAGCTTGATTCCACGATTGGTTGCTTTCGGTGCCAATCACCGCTTACGTCACCATGAGGTGTCCACCCCCCGATCCGCCCGGGCGAGGCCGTTCGGCACCTTGTCTAACAAGTGGCGACTCTGCTGGGGAAGCGAGAAATTTGATTCCAGAAGGCGTGTATTAAGTCCTTAACGGGGACGGATCGTATTATTTCTTTTCGTATGCATTCATAAGCATTATTGCAAACCTTTTGGGTAATTTCCGCGAAACCTCTAGCGAGAGTCCATTCGTCGCTCGAAAGAGGCTAGTGTAAGTTCCCCCTTACAATAAGGCGCCAAAGGGTCCCCATCCATTCGTTAGGGGCGAATTTGTACGGTCCTGTGAGGTCCCGCGATCAGCCGTGTCAGCATATAGTTGTCTTAGAAGTTGCCATAGGATTACCCGTTACCATTTTTGGTGTGATAAATGAATCAATTCGTGTTTTCAAATTGCCATGATACGTGTCTAATCCTAAACCATGTAAAGAAAATGAAACGATACGTTAATATATACCCTTGAACCGATATATAAACTACCCCGAAAACATCGAAACGATTCGGACTAAAGACGACTTAGTCATCTCGTATGAATGAACTTGTGCGACCCGCCTAGTCCCTTTCCGTGTCCCGAAGAAGGCACATGTTCAGGAAATGCGTTATGACGTAAGCACGTATTAGTTCAAGTCGGTTTGATATTAAGGATAGTTATAGCTCGATTCAAAAGGCTATATTAACGATAGCCGTTATTCACATTCTTTAAATATGTTGGGATAAAGCGAAATTATGACGAAACGAAAATGAAGAACATTTCTGTTTTGAACGACCCCGTTGTAACGTAAAGAGTTTTGCAAATATGGCCCGTCCCTTTCGAATGAAAGACGAGCTCTTACGTTATGCCTTGTGTTGTTCTAAAGAGAAATGGATGTATCCGCGAAAGTGACTAAGAAAATAAAAGCAAAAATAAACGAACGACCAAAATCATTCCGTATCTACGATATATGTCAATCCCGAGAGTAGTTAAAGAAAATGAACCAATGTCGCTGAATACGTGCCTCGAACGAGTGTATACGCCGTTTAAAATCACAAAGCTGAATTAAGCTAAACCGTATAATTGCGCCATATGGACGAGACTGTGGGTTTGACTAATGACTCGATCATTTCGACCGTTACCAAAACTACAAGAAATATGGCCCGACATGCGCGTTTTCTTAACTCGTGCCTAAATGAAAAAGAACGGTAATATCCCTGCTTCGAATAAGCATGCGATTCAACGAAACGTTGATTTTCTATAACCACGCTAGGATGGTATATCCCGTAAATTGGAAGAAATAAAAATTTGTGGCTGGCCGAAAGATTACTGCGCGCTCAAATAAGACTCATCGTCTTTTCACGTAGCCAAAGCGAGCAAGCAGGTTCTTGACGCTAAAAACAAACGCGTTACGTGATGAGTCCGTTCCCAAATCCAAAAAGTGATTTCATCACTAAACAAACACGTGGTTGCGTCTCTCGATAGATCCAAAAGATCCCGTCGTAATCCAAAAATCGAGACACGAACCCACGCGAATAAAAGGGAACGAGTCATTGTCAATAACGAACGATTGAACCAAAAAAATAACTCGTACCACCTCTAAAAACCGAGATGCGTTCAAAGGGTGTCAAAACCGGAATCGAAGCATCTTGCAAAATAACGAGGGACGAGTTATTCGGAAGGACAATCCATTTGGTCGATATCTTAGTCACTGAACGCTGATACGTTAAAACGAATTGTATTGTCTGATGAATGATTTACTTCTCCGCAATAATCGACGGCATCACGCGTCCCCTGGATCGCAATGTGAGCCCCAAACCAAAATCCTAGGAAAGAGACTTGGACCATCGAGTGTGTGGAGGAATAAGGGTGGAAGAGAGATGTTGTGATACGTGTAAGTAGACTAACGTTTGTTCTTCTTATCTTATATATCCGTAAATAAATAAACGCACACACCACAAATCATGCATATAAAATCATGCATACATACTAATGGATGTCATTCGTGCAGACTTCATCATTAAGCGGTTGTGGTTTCGCGAGAGTAACCGGCTAGTCAGGCAGTTTGATCAGCTACAGATAGACAGTTCTGAATTGGCAGTTGTGGCTTCTGAATCATCTTCGTCCGAGTATACTCAGTCTTCAGCCAGTATGTCTGCGACCGACGAAAAGGTGGCCGAATTGGAAAACTCTGTGAACCACATTAATGATCAGTTAGCCGCGATTTTGGCCCAGCTAGCTGAGCTGGCATTGAAGGATAACAAGAGTGGTAGTAAGCGTGCTGAGAATGAGATGAACACGGGTCCCCGCTTTGGGAATGAGGATGACTATCAGGATTACATCCAGAAACAGCTGGAGAAGGAGAAAGCTAAGGAAGAGGAGTGGAAGCAGCACATCACTCAGGAGGTGCATGATCTGCGTGGGGGAAGCTCCAGAAGTCAGGACTTTTATAATTTGAAGAATTGTTTGTCGGCAACTGCTTTGCCTTTGAAATTCCGGCTCCCAAACATGAAGAAGTTTGATGGAACTGGGAATCCTACTGCCCACATGAATCAGTATGTTGCGGTAATGAAGCACACGATCCTGACTGAGGATCAGGTCCTAGCACTGTTTAATACTTATCTGGAGGGAGCTGCCCTCGTATGGTTCCATGCGTTGCCGATGGTTACGAAGAGAGATTGGAAGGAGTTAGCGAAGTCATTCATCGCTCAGTATAGTTTCAACACTATGCTTGAGGTTACTCTGAAGGAGCTAGAGAGCACTAAGCAACAGACTGGGGAATCTTTTTCCGATTTTATGAGGAGATGGAGGGCCAAGGTCGCAATCATGAAGCAGAAACCGCTTGAGCAGGATCAGATCCGAATGGTAGTTGGTAACACGTTGCCGTATATTAAGAATGAGCTGCGGTATATGCCTTTTACCGATTTCAATCAGATGTATAGTTGTGCTTTGACAGTTGAAGGGGATGGAGAGCCAAAGAAAGCTTACACTAAGTGGACAAAGTCTGGATATAGTGCCGGAGGGCCAAGTGCGAGTACAGAATCAGCCGCAGTGAAAATGCTTGAACTTAACGCTATCGAGAAGAGGCAGTTCGCCAAGTTTGATCAAAGCTACGCAAAAGTTTTCGAACGATTGCAGAAAAGGGGATTGTTGAAAGCCCTCACTCCTTATGGTAAAGCACCGTCTACTCCTCAGATGCAAGCTAGGGGGTACTGTGAGTTCCATAGCAACTACGGGCACACTATTGAGAACTGTGAGAGGTTGAAGCATGAGATTCAAAATTTGATTGAGGAGAAAAAGATAGCTGATCCATCATCAGCAAACCCTTCCACTAGGCGCAATCCATTTCCTAATCATAGGGTAAGTATGATCGAATCCGGGATTGAGGAGAGTACGGTGGTAGAATCCTTTGAGGAGGATGAAGAGGAGCTGTTAGACTCCGATGAGAAAATGACGATAGGAAGCGGATTGTATGTGTCTTTTCTGGGAGAGGAAACAGCGGGCGAGATGATAGATGAGGAATTGGGCGATGGAGCGCCATATGACGAAGATGACACCGAAGAGACCGGGCAGGGGTCATCTCGGAGAATTATTCCTGAGTTAAAGATATTCAGTGGGGTGGAGGACCCTAAGGTCCACTTGTATGAGCATATGTGTGCTATGTTTGTTGAACCGTTTGGGATTAATGAGATCGCTCAGTGGTTCCACCCTTCGTTGATAGGCGAGCCTTTGGAGTGGTTCCGATCCTTGCCTGATTCCATCAAGGGTGATTGGTCACAATTGGCAAGTTTATTCTTGGAAAAGTATAAGAAGGCTAAATAGAGAACGGCAGAAAGTAGCGCAATGCAGGTTGGGCCCATCAAGCGCCCGTTGCCAGCAGTTAGTAAGTATAACGGCAACAAAGACCCTATGGAGCATTTGCACTTCTACTTGTCAGTGATGGGGCCGTTGGGCTTCAAAGAGGAGGAAATCACTGTTGAAACACCTTTCCACATAATTTTGATTTGACAAAATTGTTTAAGTATAATTAAATACATATTCTAAACACACTAAGTTTAAATGCTTTGATTTATTCTACTATTGTGTTTGTTCAATGTTGAGTTATAAATGTTATAAGTCATAAGGATTGGAAGGCCCAAGCCTAATACGGAAGCCAATGCCCAAGTCAAACAACTCAGTACACTCGGTCGGCGTATGTCAAGACGTTGCCGTTTTGAAACAAAACGCAACTCACCAATCGGAAGGATCTAGAAGACCTTCGGGAACAACTTCACAATGAAGCTGCTGAGTAGTCTCGACAAAGCGTACAAGACAGCAGCTGGCAAAGGAAAACTTCCAGACAAAGTGTTTCCTCTTTTGGCAAAGTTCAGATGACACAGTATGCTGTCCAGTTGACTTTACCATAAAAGGAGAGACCATCTGCTGAGCTGACCGAGGACAGAAGATACACGATTATGATTGGCCGATAGCTCTGAGCAAGTCAGGATGACAACGACACATAGTCGTTTCCCTCCAACGGTTATTTTGAAATTCGAAATGACCGACGCCCAGACGTCTCTATAAATAGTGCCATCACAAGCTTCACAATACATAGAACTTGATCAAGCCATTACGCTGACCAAATCTCTACAAGTTCTGCAAGCAAGAAGCAAAGCAAATTCTTACACTACATTTCTAATATCTGTGTAAAATTCTAGAGTGATTGTAAATCGTCTAAAGTGTCTTAGCACATCTTTGTATTAGGACAAAAACACTTATCATTTCTAGAGATAGAAAGGAGAGGCTGAGTACTCGGTTTTAAGTACTCAGCGAGAGATTAGGATTGAGTAGAAGTATAGAGGAAGGTACTCTTGTCATACTCAATTGCTGATATTGTAAAAGGTTTGAGGCTCTACCTTTAAAGAGCTCAGTAGAGGATTTGAAATCTCAGAACGTGTTCCGGGGACAGGACGTAGGCTTAGAAGAAGCCGAACCTGGATAAATCTGCTGAGTGAAGTATTTCTAAACCTTTAACTCCTTATTTATATTGCTTGCTTAAATAATCAAAAACTGACCAAGTAAAGAGGTCAAGTTGAGTTGTGCGCATTAAACGTAAGAGCTCAGGAATAGACTCTAAGTGCTATTTCCTGACTCAAGCTGAGAAACTGACCTAGTCACCAGTTGACTAAGCCAGTATCTTGCTATTTACTCAGCGCTGCTGTTCAAACCTTTTTCCTTAGAAAAAGAAGTCTGCCCTAATTGTTGAAAAGTTTAAATAGTTCCTAACCCCCCCCCCCCCTTGGAACTATACTTGCAACTAAACAAGGGACCAACAATCACGAGTTTATTTTACAACTCGTTGGCAGGAGAATTGCTGGTGTGGTATATGTCTCTTCCGATGAATGTTAAGGTGGACTGGGCTGTAATGACTAAGAGATTCATCAAGAAATGCACCGCATGGGGACATCCAGAGGAAATGCCTGAGTCACCCGATGAGGAGACACCTGAGGCAGTATTAACTATGGCTAAGTACAAGGGAGATGAGAACCCCATCGATCATGTAAACCGTTTCCGCACTCACATGTATGATGCAGGACTCCATCGAAGTGAGTTGATTCAGCATTTCCCAAAGACACTCACGGGGGAAGCTTTGATGTGGCACTGAATGCTCTCGGGGAAGACAAAAGGGGATTGGGGATCCCTCATGGAAGCCTTTGTGTGGAGATATGAGACATACATTCCATGGATGGGGTCGTTGGAAGATTTAGAAAGGATCAAGCAGTTTCCCGAAGAAGCATTTGTGGATTACGCAAGAAGGTGGAGGTTCAAGTATGCTTCATGTCAGGTCACCTTGAGCGATCAGGAGCAACTCATGTGCATTCGAAAGGGTGCTATTCCACTTGTGGCAAAGAGGTTGATCAGGGTGTTCTTGAAGGATTATGATGAGCTTATAGGATGGGCTCGGTATGGATCGTCGGACCCTTCCTACGTAAATCCGAACGTCCCTCACGTGATGGATCTGATTGTTGTGGATATCTGGGGAAGTTCCTCGGAAGAGGAAGGTATCAATCAGAAAGCTCCAATCCATATCTGGGATGCTTCAATCAGAGGCCCATTTGTACCTGTCGAGGTTGTGGCTGGCCAAACAGTTGTAAAAGCTGAGGCCAAATGGACAGAGGATGATCTTAAGAAGCTCCAAAACCATGCTTCGGATATCAATATGCTTCACTGTGCGCTCGATGCTGCAGAATATAATAAAATCTCAGGTTGTGAGTCGGCACAAGAGATCTGGAGAAAGCTGGAAGTCACCTACGAGGGAACAAATAAAGTAAAAGAATCCAAGGTGAATCAGCAGATGAGACTGTACGAGCTGTTCGAGATGAACAATGATGAGGGCATTTCAGACATGAATGCAAGGTTTACCAACATCATTAATGAGCTCAAGAGACTTGGGAAAATCTTCACTGAGGAAGAACAAGTCAAAAAGATTCTCAGGAGTCTTCCTAAAGACTGGCAAGCAAAGAAGACAACAGTTGAGGAAGCTCAGGATTTAACCACCTACAAATATGACGAACTCATCGGTTCATTGCTGACCCATGAGATATCCATGAAAAACTTTGAGGTGAAGGAAAAATCTGAAGACAAGAAGCAGAAGTCACTTGTCATGAAAGCTGACTCCACTGACGGGAGTTCAACTGATGATGAGGAGATGACTATGTTCACAAGGAAGATGAAAAGGCTATTCAAGAAGAGTGACAAATACTCTAAAAAGCCTTACAGAAAGTTTGATAAGTATAAGGCTGACTCAAGTGACAGCAAATACAGAAAGGACAGCTCAAAGCCCATTACATGCTTTGAGTGCCATCAAACTGGCCATATTAAGTCAAACTGCCCCACGCTGAGGAAAGACAAGAAAAGTGGGAAGAAAGCAATGGTGGCTACTTGGAGCGACAGCGATGAGTCTTCATCCACAGAAACTGAGGCCACCGAGTCAGCGAAGATATGCTTCATGGCTGACGAACTTGCTGAGCCATGCGTCTCTGAGCATGCTGACCCATCCATCGCATCAGATGATGAGGAACAATCAAATGAGGTAATTTCTCTTCCCCAGCTCAGAAACGATATGGTTAATGCCCTGAGTGATCTCTATACACTTGTCAAGAAGTGTAATAAGAAAGTTAGAGCACTCAGCAGGCGCTGTGACGAAGTGGAAGAGGTCAAACTGAGTGACCTCAGATACCTTCTTCAGGACAATTCGACTCTGCATGATAACATGAAGATCATGCATGAGTATGTCTCTGAAGTCCAGACAGTTTCAAAGAAACTGAGGAAGGATGTCACAACCATCCAGAACCAACTAAAGGTTCCAAATAAAAATAACATTCCTCTGAGAACTCAGTACCAAGGTACTCGGCATAGATGGAATCCCCAGCGAAAAGTCCAGTGTGACTTTTGTGGGAAGTTAGGACACACCACTAAGGTGTGCTGGCACGCTCAGCACTGGGGTGCTGACAAGTTAGTAAAAAATCCTAAACAGAAGGTCAGTTGTGACTTCTGTGGAAAGAATGGCCATACTGTCCATGTATGCCGCCATAAAATAAAATATGATGCTATACCTGTTGCACCTAACAAGTCAGGACCCAAAAAGAATTGGGTACCTAAAAGTAACTAGTTACAATGCAGGTAAGCCTGAGATGTGCCGAGAAGTCAAAGATGTGGTATATTGACAGCGCATGCTCAAGGCATATGACGGGTGATGAAACTCAGTTCATCACGTTTGAGCGTAAACGAGGAGGGAGCGTAAGTTTTGGAGACAACAAGAAGGGTAAGATAGTAGGGTCAGGAACCATCGGAGGTAATCCTACTCTTGAATCTGTCTCCCTAGTCAGCAGACTCAAATATAACTTACTCAGTGTAGCTCAGCTATGTGACAATGGGAGAAAAGTTATATTTGATGCTACTGGATGTAAAATATACGAGGGTAAAACAAATGAGTTAATTTTAACTGCCCCTCGGATAGATAATGTCTTTATGCTAGACTTAGAGAAAAAGTTTTCAAAAACTGTGTGCTTAGTATCAAAGGAAGAAAATTCCTGGCTATGGCACAGGAGACTTGGTCATGTAAGCATGGACCTCCTGGCCAAACTAGCAAGAAAGCAATTGGTTGAGGGACTGTCTGAACTTAAATTTCAAAAAGATCAGTGTTAGACGAGGTGCGGCGGCCTAATCTCCCGGGCGGACCGGGGGGTGGACACCTCATGGTGATTGGCGCCGAAAGCAACCAATCGTGGAATCAAGCTGCTCGGTAGGACCGGAGCTCGGAGATATGGAAGAGTCGCCACCCACGAATGGGAAAATGAACACCGATCCCTTGCGGGAGACCGGTGTGGGTTCGGAAAACTTAGGTACGAGTCGAGAAGGGTAGCTCCTTTCCGGAGAAAGGCTACTAGGCACCCCGACATCGCCCGGTTATGAACCACCGGCCTCCTACTCAGCATGTTAGGCGATAACAGACTAATCGTATACTTCTTTAAGTTTAAAATTCATTTGAAACCTTTTCTTTCTCTTTTTAGAAACCGTTTTGAGCATATATTATGGAAAAGCCACTTTAGTAAAGAATCACCCATTTACATCAGTTCGATATACATACAAAGAGAGGGGGGAGAAGGAAGAATTGATTTATTTACAACGTGATTTATGTTCTGTGTTACATACTAATTCTATACTAATTCACTTCCCCAAAACGAGTTCATTTACATGGTTCGCACCTTAATCGCCGTTGGAACGATTTAGGTACGTTTCAAAACCCCGTTTGATGAAGTTCACCTGAATCGCCGTTGGAACGACTCAAGCGTTTGAAAACATCAAGATAAAAACCTTTAATAAGAAAACGTGGTTAAACATACAAGTCAATTTATTTTGTACAAATCATTTAAGAAAACGATTCAAAAACTCTATTATTCACAATGAAAACGATTTTAATTACAAGGTTCGCTTAATCCGTCGTTGGAACGGACTAAGGTTTTAAAGCGTGATGTTTTGGGAAACGATTTTGAAATGTCAAGAAAACACTATTTATTTACATTAGGAACTTCTAAAAACTCATTAGTTTAAATAATTAAATTGAAAACTCTTTTTGTGATTTATTTTCCCCTTTTTCCTTAGTGGATTCTCTACTTGTTATAATTACAATAATAAACATATTTAAACCAAAATTCACTCCCAAATAAAACCCATTTGAAACATGGGCCCCTAAATGGCCCAAAAGAATAAAGAAAATAATATAAGCATATATATATACATTTTAATCCAAAAAGGAAATATGAAATAAAAGTTAATGAAAAGAGACTATATAATACATATATGAAAATACTAAATATAATACATTTATACTTTAAACATGTGAAAATAGTAAATAAAACTCCTAGATAAGAAAATAACATTTGTCACCAAAATAGTTTTATTTAATAATAGCTAATATAGCCCAAATATCCCAAAACTATATATATATACATAACTAATGTAACTTTAAATGTCAAAAATAATATATATTTATCCACTAATATTTACTAATTATCTCCAAAGCCAAAAATAATATATATTTATCCACTAATATTTACTAATTATCTCCAAAATGCTCAAGTAAATAACATTTAAAAAAATAAAATCCAATATAACTCAAATGAATGAAAAAGGATATATATATATACATATACTTATAATAGATCAAATTAATGAAAAATAATATATAGACATTCTAAATAACTATAGGTACCAAATATCTAAAAAATAGTTTAAAAGTATATATTACATAACTATATATATGTATACCGAGGATCAAAAACTTAAAAGTTGAGAAAGAGGGACTAAAACAGCATTTTTTACATTCCAGCAGATTTACCGACGGAAAATCCGTCGGTAAACAGCAATTAGTGACAGAAATGGCAAATTACCGCAGCACTCCAATTATTTCCAGATTTATTCAAAAGCTTTAAATTAAATCTAATTCAATCGTTTTGGATTTCCGAACTACCAAAAATGGATCATAGTCAATAACGGAAGTTCCTAAAACGACGTTTTTATTTTAAAACATTATTTGGAAATTTTTTTAGTTAAAACTTATAATTACAACGTTTTCGATACCCGAACTACCTTTTAATCGGATCACGGTTCGTATTGGGATATCAAAACGAGGTTTTTTATTTTAAAAACAAAACCAAATCTTATTCAACACGAGACAAAAATTAAATAAATACGCTAAATTAAATAAAACGTGATAAAATAAATGAATAACTAAATAAATAAAAACTATAACATAAAAATAAATAGAAGAAGGAAATAAATTAAATAAAATAAAAGAGTCTAGTCCTCGGATAATACCTTAAATTCGGTATCTGACAATCGAAGCCGATTGATTCCACGAGTCGTGATTTTCCGGTTTTTTGTGTTTTTTAGTAAAAATTTAACTTTGGGAAAATTTGGATTTTTTTGGGAAAAAAATATTTTCTCCAAAAAATTGACTTTCTCTCTCTAAAAATGTTTAGAGTGAGAAAGCTCCAAAGAATCTCCCTCTTTTTCTCAAATGCATGGGGATCCATGCCTTTTATAGGCAAACGGGTCCCCGGACAAATGGGCGACGCCCGAGTAAAATCGGGCGTCGCCCAAGGGGGTTGGGCGGCCGCTCAAAGCATGTTGGGCGGCTGCCCAACCTTGCGTTGGGCTACCGCCCAACATTGTTGGGCGAGCGCCCAACATGAGGTTGGGCGTGCGCGCCCAACTGCCGTTGGGCGTCCGCCCGACGCGGTTGGGCGCTCGCCCAACGGCCGTCGGGGCGCGTCTCGCGCCGCCGGGCGTGCACGCCCCTTGCGGCCGTCGAGCTCACGTTCCGTGCCGTCGGACGTCCACGCGTCGTGACCGCCGAACGTGTGTTCCACACTGCCGGGCGCACACGCCCCGTGGCCAACGAGCGCGCGCCTCGCGCTGCCAAGCTCGAGCATTGCTCGGACGTCGAGCGCGTGCTATTCCTGGTTGGATGCGTGCGTCCGACGGGCGTCGAGCGTGCGCTTTGCGTCGTCGAGCGGGTGTCCGACTGTCGTCGAACGTGCGCCGGCCGCCGCTAAGTACTCGCACCATACCGCTAAGCATTCGCGAGCCATCCAATCAACAACAGCGACCCATCGTAACTTATTTATTTTATTATTTTTTTCGAAACTTCCGGAATCAATCGCTTCCACCCTATTGTTTTCAGGTTTTCATCACAGGTCCTCTGACTCGGTGTCTACAGTTGCCCCTACTTTGCTATTTTGACAATGATGTGTGTGTTTTGAAAACGTTTTTTTTTTTGCTAACGCACACATGTAATGTAAAACATATAAAAAGTAAAAGACACGTAAAGAGTAGGAGGGAGAATACCTGACCTTCGCGCTGCGCGCTCCGGTGTTGTTTGTCGATTCTTTCCAGCCTTGCCTCGGAATCGGCCGTCGGTGGATGTTTTTCTCTCAGAATCTAGCGTACGTTGACTATGGGTAAGAATGGCTCAAAAGCAACCTCGGTCGTGGACCGTAGGTAAGATGGCTAAAAAGCTACCTCGGTCGTGAACCGTAGGTAAGATGGCTAAAAAGCTACCTCGATCGTGAACCGTAGGTAAGATGGCTAAAAAGCTACCTCGGTCGTGAACCGTAGGTAAGATGGCTAAAAAGCTACCTCGGTCGTGAACCGTAGGTAAGATGGCTAAAAAGCTACCTCGGTCGTGAACCCTAGGTAAGATGGCTAAAGAGCTACCTCGGTCGTGAACCGTAGGTAAGATAGCTAAAAAGCTACCTCGGTCGTGAACCGTAGGTAAGATGGCTAAAAAGCTACCTCGGTCGTGAACCGTAGGTAAGATGGCTAAAAAGCTACCTCGGTCGTGAACCGTAGGTAAGATGGCTAAAGAGCTACCTCGGTCGTGAACCGTAGGTAAGATGGCTAAAGAGCTACCTCGGTCGTGAACCGTAGGTAAGATGGCTAAAAAGCTACCTCGGTCGTGAACCGTAGGTAAGATGGCTAAAAAGCTACCTCGGTCGTGAACCGTAGGTAAGATGGCTCAAGGGCAGAAAAGTTCTTTCTAACGATTCTGAATTCTTTTAAAACACCATTGTCTGGAGCTAGTGTCTCGGAGGTTTAATGGGAACGTGTTTTGGTCTAGAATGATATAGACTAATGATTATTTTTCTGTTGACTGTTGTCTGTATTTTGACTGGTGTCACTGTTCTGTAAAAATTAACTGTTGTCTAGAGTTCATATCTTGACAGTATTGGTTGCTGTCTGGGAGAAATGCAGGCTGAAACGGACTGCAAATCGGAGGTCTGTGCACCTGGTAAATAATTATTTACTTTTTACCTTTATGTCAAATCGTACTTTTTTCACTATTTACGGGAATGCCATTCCCTCTTCCTATATAAGGTGGTGGGGTTTCATTTCAACCCCACACCTTCTCTCTCTTCTTTCTCTCTCTAGACTTTGATTTGGATTATCCTCGGGATGGATTTGGATGAATGCGATGGCACGAGAGGCATGGATGAGGTTTACGTGAACCTAGATAGAGTGGACCCTTTCCACGACCCTACGACGCATCTGAGCCGGACACGCTGCAATGAGGTAAGTGATTTCTCACTTTTGCGTTATTTGGTCCACATTCTAGGCTTTAGTATTCCTATCCGAACATGATTTGCATGCTAACTTTTAGATTGCCTTAGAGGACTTTAGCTAGAAAACATGAATTTCTTCACTTACAAGTAACACTTGTTTACTTTTGTGTAAGAATGTGCGCTATATGCATTGTGAATAGTAAAACTACGACTTTGGTGTAAGAGACCGCCTCAGCTTGCGCTATGCCGACCACCTGGTATGTATCCTTGCCTTATTTTAGTGTAGTGGAATGCATGCATGTATGTATGATTTCTGTTCTTGCCTATGCTGCTTTTTTTTCTTTTTCTTTTTCTTTTTTTTTTCACATCTGTTTTTCTTCTTTTTTTTTTGTTCCTTTTTAGAGCGATCTTCACGCCCATGAGCGAAGACGGAGTGAGTCGGTGCGGGAGGCCGATGCTAGGGTTGGCCAGGTGTACCAAGAGCGGAACGACCACTGGTCGGAGGTGATGCGGAGGGAGACTGCTGGACGTCTTGTCGTTGAGGAGAGGGCGCATGATGAGATGATTGGACGCCTCGCTGCCGAGGAGAGAGCACGAGTTGCCGAGGAGAGAGCACGAGTTGCCGATGAGAGACTCCGAGCTACCGAGGAGACACTATCTGCGGAGCGGGCATCGCACTTGAGGGAGTTTGAGGCCTACTGGGACTTCCCTCCATATTAGGCTCATTATGTATTGCTTCGTGGTTTTCATTAGAGTTACCCCGATGTATAGCTGATGTATAGGGAGTGGGGTGGATAGTAGGTAGGTTTTTTTTTTTTTGTGAACAGTAAGATAGGAAATGTATAACTCATGATTCATATTACCCTACATTCAGTAGATTGTGATGATTCCAATCATTCTCGTCAAATATATTCATGCCTTTATTTATTTACAAACAACAGAAATACTTAGCCTCTTATACATTGTTTTTGTAACTGCTCAAGTTATAACTATTGTTACCAGGACCCGCCTTTCGGTTTTCGGATCCCGGCGATTTTTCTCCTCTCCTTTTACTATCCCGGAATTTTTAAATGAGTGCCCTTTCGGGTTTTCACCCATTGGGATTTCCCTTATTGTTGCATAGGTCGCCCTTTGCGGGTTTTCAACCTATCGGGAATTTTTCTTTCTTTTTCTCTTCTTTTTTTTTTACGAAAAGTATTTCTTAAGCCTATCCAGGTTGGTAGGTTCGGAGAATTCCATGCCGTCCATAGTAGTTAACTTCACCGCTCCTTTGCTTAGTATCTTCTTCACGACGAATGGCCCTTCCCAGTTAGGTTTAAACTTGCCCCTAGGGTCGGTGTGCGTCACACGAATCTGTTTCAGCACCAAATCTCCTTCTTTGATAAGACTGGTCTTGACCTTTTTATTGAAAGCTCGAGCCATCCTTCTTTGATATAACTGTACATGGTAAAGGGCTTCCATCCTTTTCTCGTCAACTAAAGCCAACTTCTCACATCGCCTCTTCACCCATTCCGTCTCAGGGATTTCTGCTTCCACTGCGATTCTCAACGATCGCTTTTCGATCTCAATCGGCAGGACTGCTTCTGTTCTGTATACCAAGGAGAACGACGTTGCCCCAGTCGAGGTTCTAACTGTCGTGCGATAAGCCCATAAAGCGAGCAGAAGCTGTTCGTGCCAGTTCCGATGCGATTCTACTGTCTTTACGAGAATTCTTTTAAGGTTCTTATTAGCTGCTTCTACTGCCCCATTAGCTTGTGGACGGTACGGAGAAGACCTGTGATGTACAATGCCATATTCTCGGAAGAGACTTCTTACTTCCCCCTGAAACTGGACCCCATTATCCGTGATCATGTGATGAGGCACTCCGAACCTGGTGACCAAGTGTTTCTCAATGAACTTTCTCATCTGCTTGGATCCCAATTTGCTAAACGACTCCGCCTCTACCCACTTAGTGAAATAATCGATGGCGACTGCAATAAACTTGTGCCCGTTTGAAGCATTAGGCCTTACCTCACCAATGATGTCAATGCCCCAAGCCGCGAATGGCCAAATAGGTGCTAACACATGTAATTCCATGGCTGGAAGATGACTACAATCGCCATGGATTTGACAATCGTGGCATTTCTTCGCATACTCGCTACAATCTCTTTCCATGGTGAGCCAATAGAAGCCTTGTCTGATGATTTTCTTGGCTAACACTGCTCCTCCCATATGGGCCCCGCAAATTCCCGAGTGTACTGATTCCATTGCCTTGCGGGCTTCTCCCGCGTCCAAGCACCTTAGTTGTAACCCATCGATGTGCCTTTTGTAAAGTAAGTCGTTGTGGATGACGAACTGCCGAGCTAACCTTCTAATCACAGCTTGATCCCTCGGTTCTGACTCTGCCGGATATGTTCCATGCTTCATGAAGTTCACGATATCGAAATACCACGGTTTTTCATCTGCCCCTAACAGCATTACGTCCTCGTAGCATGGTTTGTGCGATCTCCTCAATACCAACAGTTTCGAGGCAAGGTTCCAGGGGTTGTCCCAAACTGACACCAAAGCGGCCAAAGCATCCGCTGCCTGGTTCTGTGCTCGAGGAATATGATAGAAACGACATTCCTTGAATCTTTGTGCCAACCCTTCTAGCTGATCTAGATATGGACGTAGCCTTTCTTCCCTCACTTCCCAGTTTCCTTGTGCCTGTTCGATGATCAACTTTGATTCACCCTAAATTTCGACGTACGATGCTCCCAGTGCTGCTAATGACTCTAAGCCATAAATGCACGCTTCATATTCGGCCATATTATTGGTAAGAGGGAATGACAACTTCTTGGCCATCGGGATTCTTTCTCCCTCTGGTGAAATAAGTAGTACTCCAACTTCGGCTCCATTCGAATTAACTGCTCCGTCGAAGAACATTTTCCATGGTATAACTTCAATTGCGTTTAAGTGCTCATCGGGGAAATCATAGCTTATCTCTTCCTCTTCTATATTCAGAGGTTGGTTGGCCAGAAACTCTACCACGGCCCTCCCTTTGATAACCTTCTTCGTTACATATTCAATGTCAAACTCGGATAAAAGTAGTAACCATCGGGCTAGTTTCCCTGTCAAAGACGGAGTTCGGTACAGATACTTTACGGGGTCCATCCGAGAAATAATAATCACTTTATATGATTGAAAATAGTGCTGTAGTTTCTTTGTTAGCCATACTACTGCCACGCACGTCTTTTCGATCATGTTGTACCTGAGCTCGTACTCCAGGAACTTCTTACTCAGATAATACACCGCGTGCTCAACACCGGTGTCTCCCTCTTGGGCCAGCATTGCCCTAATGGATCGCTCTTCAATCGCTACATAGAGGAGAAGAGGTTTTCCCAGTTTAGGCGGTTTCAGCACTGGTGGGTTAGACAAGTAGTCCCGGACCTTCTCTAAGGCTTGCTGACACTTATCATTCCAAATCGTGGGTTGATCTTTCCGTAGCAACTTAAAGATGGGCTCGCAGATTGCGGTGAGTCTTGCTATGAATCGACTGATATATTGAACCTGCCCCAGAAACCCTCTCACTTCTTTCTCATTCTTTGGTCCCGGCATTTCTCGTATGGCCTTCACTTTGTCGGGATCTACCTCAATTCCCTTGTTTTCGATTATATAGCCTAAGATTTTCCCCGATGAAACACCGAAGAAGCACTTCTTTGGGTTTAACCTTAGTTTGAATTCTGCAATTCGGGCCAAAAACTTCTCGAGTGCAGCAAAGTGCCCCTCTCTCATCTCTGATTTGACCATCATGTCATCCACATAAACTTCCACCTCCTTGTGTATCATATCATGGAACAGTGCTGTGGCCATTCGCTGGTAAGTTGCCCCGGCATTTTTCAAACCAAATGGCATCACCCTGTAACAGTACGTCCCCCACTCAGTTGTGAACGAGGTTTTTGCTTTGTGTTTCTCGGCCATCTGTACTTGCATGTAGCCCATGAAACCGTCTACATTCGTGTGTAAGACACTTGATGCTGCACTGTCGATCAACATGTCAATATGAGGCAACGCGAATTCATCCTTGGGGCATGCCTTGTTAAGGTCTCGATAATCGAAGCACATTCTTACTTTGCCGTCCTTCTTTGCGATGGGCACCACATTTGCGACCCAAGGGGGATAGTCGATTACTTCGATGAACCCTGCTTCTAACTGCTTCTTCACTTCCTCTCTGATCTTATCTGCCCATTCCGATCTCATGCGTCGGAGCTTCTGCTTTACGGGCCTCGCCTCGGGATATGTTGGAATACGGTGAGTTACGATTGATTGATCAATTCTAGGCATGTCTTCGTATGTCCAAGCAAACACTATTTCGTATTTTTTAATTATTCTCTCGAATTCTTTCCTCTCTTCAATAGTTAATTCTTGAGCAATTTGTATAAGTTTAGGATTTTCATCCGTGCCAAGATTGAAAGTTGACATTTCTATTGTATTGATTTCAAATGTAGGCATGTTATATGAATGAGAATGCATGGAATGATCACGATCAACATCAAGCAAGTAAGCAAAATCAGAATTCATTTCATTGATAGTATTGGCGATTACATCGTCTGATTCAAACAAAGCAGTAATACAATTTTCATCCTCAAGGTCCTCGGGTTTCTCATGAACTTTGGAGGTACTAGGCTCGTCCACCGCTCCCGCAGTTGCTTCAATGGTGATGACTTGCTCCTCGGCATTCAAGTCTAGCACCATAATCTCCTCGACAAAGCAGCTCGCATTTCCATTGCCCCAGTCGGCAACATCATTGAAGATTTCGAACCCCGGCAGGATCTTCCCTTCTGTGCTAGTCCATGACTCGGGGGTTCCTGAATAAACTTTTCTATACCCCTCATTCACGAAGTACTTCCTCAGGCCCACCTTTTCTTCACTACTTGCATTGGACGGACCTCCATGTTCATATCCCAAACCCCTCCGGGTTTTCTGACTCTTAAAGTCCGGAAATTCTGGCAACCCCTGATGGTGTGATCCTAAGCCCATTCCTGGGATGAAACCTCCCTTCATCATCTTCACCACATCGGTGGTCATGCTTGACTCGTAAATCCCGGAAACTTGGAACCCGGAGAAAAGTTGTGGCTCGATTCCCAATGCTGCCACCGAGCTCAACTTCTCAGCTCTGATTGTCACTATCTCTTCCCCAAAGGGGAATTTGATCATTTGATGGAGCGTGGAGGGCACACCTCCCAACTTATGGAACCATGGGCGTCCCAATAATACGGCAAAGGTTACCGGGATATCCAGCACTGTGAACTCAGTTTCTTCTTCATGCGGCCCCACTTTCAACTTGGCCTTGAAGACTCCTTCAATATGCCTACGGCTGTCATCATATGCTCTAATCACAGTTTCAGAGGCTGTCAAGTCTCCCCTCTCAACTCCCAACTTCGACAAGAGTTTCAACGGACAAACATTAATAGCCGATCCATCATCGACCATCACACAGCTAGTCTTCTTCCCGTTGATTTCTGCCCGGATGTACAGAGGCTTATTGTGAGCCTTCCCCTCTTCTGGGAGATCCTCGTCGGTAAATGTGATTTCAGTTTTCTTTCGAGCCATAATTGTCCCTACTAGCGCTTCCGGCTCAGTATTGGTGGAAATAACCAAATTCTGCAGCTCTTTCATCAGGTTTTCACGATGGTACTTGGAATGGCATAAAACTTCCCACACCGTGGATTTAGCTTGCGTCTTCTTCAACTGCTCGAGAACTTGGTCGTCGGGCTTAGGAGCCGACCCTTCCCCTATCTCAGTCTCTACCATAGGTGCCTTTCCCTCGGCCACCCGACCTGATCTTGTCATTACGGCAATTTCCGGCTCATCGTCCGATTCGTCCCAAATGTTAATAGGAATCCTCCGATTGGCATCTTCCTCGTCCGAAGAACTCTCCCAAATGTCCACAATCATTAAATCCATAACGTGAGGAACGTTCGGATTCAAATAAAAGGGATCTGCTGATCCATACAACGCCCAGCCTATCAAATCATCGTAATCTCGGAGGGACACTCTGCTCATCCTTCTTGCTGCCAACGGAATAGCACCTCGTTGTATGCACATAAGCTGCACCTTATTGCTCATTGTTTCGTTACACTGCTCATAACGGTGCCTCCACAAATGGTTCCTCGGGGAATTGCCTGATCCTATCCAAATCTTCCAGGGATCCCGTCCATGGAACATACATCTCATATCTCGCCACAAAAGCACTCCTAAGCGGTATCCAATGACCCATTTCCTCCTCTGATAGGCCTTGGTGCCACAACAAGGCTTCTCCCATTAAAGTTTCTGGGAAATGTTCATGTAATTCACATTGCGGGAATCCGGCGTCGTACATATGGTTGCGGAATAACCTCGCATGCTCAACAGGATCCTGGTATCCACCATACCTAGGCATTGCCAACAGTGCCTCGGGCGTTTCATAAGAGGGGGAGTCCGGGGTTTGATCCGCCAACATCCATACCATATACTCTTTGATAAACCTCTTCGTCATTGCCGCCCAATCGTTCTTAACATACATCGGAAGTGACATATACCACATCAACGGCTCACCCATCAATGAGTTACAGAACAAGCTGGTGATCTCTTCTTCCTTAAAACCCAAAGGCCCCATGGCCGACAAGTAGAAATGAAGGTGTTCCATCGGATCTTTGTTGCCATTATACTTACTGACCCTCGGTAGCGGACGCTTGATAGGTCCGATCTGCATCGCAAAGCGCTCTGTAGTCCTGTCCTCAGCTCTTTGATACTTTTCTAGAAATAGATCTGACAATTGATCCCAATCATACTTGCAAGAGTCGGGTAATGAGTGAAACCACCCCAAAGGCTCGCCTGTCAGAGAATGGTGGAACCACTGAGCAATCTCATCCACCCCGAAGGATTCAACAAACATATCGCGCATATATTCACGCAAGTGCACCTCGGGATCTCCCCCTCCACTAAACAGGCCCAAATTAGGCACAATAGTTCGAGACGACCCTTCTCCGGTCTCTTCGGCACTATCTTCATCATACGGTGCTCCACCATCCAATCCCTCTTCCATCGGTTCATCCTCTTGTTCCTCACCAAGGAAGGACACATATAGACCGTTTCCTACATTATTCCTTTCGTCGGAATCCAGCAACTCCTCTACGTTCTCCTCGAAGGATTCCATTACTACGCATTCTGTCAAACCAACTCCGATCATGCTCACCCTATGATTAGGCAATGGATTACGCCTAGTGGAAGGGTTTGCTGACGAAGGATCAGCTATCTTTTTCTCCTCGATTAAATCCTGGATTTCGTGTTTCAGCCTCTCACAATTCTCAATTGTATGCCCATAACTGCTATGGAACTCACAATACCCTCTAGCCTGTATCTGCGGAGTAGGTGGAGCTTTATTATAAGGGGTAAGGGCTTTCAACAATCCCTTTTTCTGCAAACGTTCAAAAACCTTTGCGTAAGTCTGATCAAACTTGGCGAACCGCCTCTTTTCGATAGCATTAAGATCAAGCACTTTTACTGCAGCAGAGTCTGTACTCGCACTTGGCCCTCCGGCACTATATCCAGACTTCGTCCACTTGGTATATGCTTTCTTCGGCTCTCCATCCCCCTCAACGGTCAAGGCACAACTGTATATCTGATTAAAGTCAGTAAAAGACATATACCGCAGCTCATTCTTGATATACGGCAATGTGTTGCAAACCACCATTCGGATCTGATCTTGCTCAAGCGGCTTCTGTTTCATGACCGCGGCCTTAGCCCTCCATCTTTTCACAAAATCGAAAAAAGATTCCCCAGCCTGTTGCTTAGTGCTCTCTAGCTCCTTCAAAGTGACCTCCAGCATGGTGTTGAAGCTATACTGAGCGATGAATGACTTCGCTAACTCTTTCCAATCCCTCTTCGTCACCATAGGCAATGCATGAAACCATGTGAGGGCAGCCCCCTCAAGATAAGTGTTAAACAGTCCCAGGACATGATCCTCAGTCAGGATCGTGTGCTTCATTACAGCGACATACTGATTCATGTGGGCAATGGGATCCCCAGTTCCATCGAACTTTTTCATGTCAGGGAGCCGGAATTTCAAAGGCAAAGCCGTTGCCGATAAACAATTCTTCAAGTTATAAAAGTCCTGACTCCCGGAACTTCCCCCACGTAGATCCTGCACCTCCTGCGTGATGTGTTGCTTCCACTCCTCTTCCTTAGCTTTCTCTTTCTCAAGCTGCTTCCGGATATAATCTTGATAGTCATCCTCATTCCCAAAGCGAGGTCCATCATTCACCTCATTCTCAGCGTGTTTACTGCCACTTTTGTCATCTCTCATGGCCAGCTTAGCTAACTGGGCCGCTATCACCGCTAACTGCTCATTAATGTTGTTCACAGAGTTTTCCAATCCGGCCACTTTTTCGTCGGTCGCAGACATACTAGCTGAAGACTGAGTCTACTCGGACGAAGATGATTCCGAAGCCACAACTGCCGATTCAGAACTGTCAATCTGTAACTGGTCAAACTGCCTAACTAGCCGACTGCTCTCTCGGTACCACAATCGCTTAATGATGACGTCTGCGCGAACGGTATCCATTAATATGTATGTATGATTTTATATGCATGATTCGTGGTGTGTGCGTTTATTTATTTACAGATATATAAGATAAGAAGAACAAACGTTAGTCTAATCACACGTATCACAACATCTCTCTTCCACCCTTATTCCTCCACACACTCGTTGGTCCAGGTCTCTTTCCTAGGATTTTGGTTTGGGGCTCACATTGCGGTCCAGGGGACGCGTGATGCCGTCAATTATTGCGAAAAAGTAAATCATTCATCATACAACACAGTTCGTTTTTGACGCATCAGCGTTCAGTGACTAAGAAATCGACCAAGTTGGATTGTCCTTTCGGAATAACTCGTCTTTCGTCCTTTCGTGAGACGCATTAGTTCGGGTTTTGACTCCCTTTGAGCGCATCTCAGTTTTTAGACGTGGTACGAGTTATTCTTCAATCAATCGTTATTGACAATGACTCGTTCCCTTTTATTCGCGCGGGTTCGTGTCTCAATTTTTGGATTACCACGGGATCTTTTGGATCTATCGAGAGACGTAACCACGTGTTTATTTAGTGATGGAATCACTTTTGGATTTTATTTTAGGGAACGGACTCATCGCGTAACGCGTTTGTTCTTAGCGTTGAGGATCCGTTTGCTCATTTTAGCTACATGAAAAGACGGCGAGTCTTATTTTGAGCGCACGGTGACCTTTCGGCTAGCAACAGTTCATTGTTCTTCCCAATCCACGGGATATATCATCTTAGTGTGGTTATAGAAAATCAACGTTTCATTGAATCGCATGCTTATTCAAAGCGAGGATATCACCGTTCTCTTTTCTTTAGGCACGACTTAAGCAAACACGTACATCAGGCCATATTTCTTACAGTTTTGGTAACGGTCGAAATGATCAAGTTGTTAGTCAAAACCCGCAGTCTCGTCCATATGGCGCAATTATATGGTTTGGCTTAATTCGGCTTCGAGATTTTAAACGGGGTATACACTCGTTCGAGGCACGTATTCAACGGCATTGGTTTATTTTCTTTAACTACGCTCGGGATTGACATATATCGTAAATTCGGAATGATTTTGGTCGTTTAGTTCATTTTTCGCTTTTCTTTTCTTAGTCACTTCTGCGGACACGTCCATTTCTCTTAAGAACGACATGGGGCATAACGTGAAAGCTCGTCTTTTATTCGGAAGGGACGGGCTACTTGTGTGAAACTTTTCACGTTACGACAGGGTCGTTCAAAACAGAAATGTTCTTCGTTTTCGTTTCGTTATGATCTCGCTTTATCCCAACCTATTTAAAGAATGTGAATAACGGCTGTTGTTAATATAGTCTTTTGTATCGAAATGTAACTATCCTTAACACCAAACTGACGCATACTAATACGTGCTTACGTCGTAACGCATTTCCTGAACATGTGCCTTCGTCGGGACACAGAAAGGGATAAGGCGGGCCGCACATGTTCATTCATACGAGATGACTAAGTCGTCTTTAGTTTAAATCGTTTCGATGTTTTAGGGTAATTAGTATGTCGACTCAAGAGTATATATTAACGCATCGTTTCATTTTCTTTACATACTTTAGGATTTAGACACGTATCATGGCGATTTGAAAACACGAACTGATTCATTTATCACACCAAAAATAGTAACGGGTAATCCTATGGCAACTTCTAAGGCTACTATATGCTGACACGGCTGATCGCGGGACCTCACAGGACCGCACAAATTCGCCCCTAACGAATGGATGGGGACCCTTTGGCGCCTTACTGTAAGGGGGAACTTACACTAGCCTCTTTCGAGCGACGAATGGACTCTCGCTAGAGGTTTCACGGAAATTACCCAAAAGGTTTGCAATAATGCACATGAATGCATACGAAAAGAAATAATACGATCCGTCCCCGTTAAGGGCTTAATACACGCCTTCCGGAATCAAATTTCTCGCTTCCCCAGCGGAGTCGCCACTTGTTAGACGAGGTGCCGCGACCTAATCTCCCAGGCGGACCGGGGGGTGGACACCTCATGGCGACGTAAGCAGTGATTGGCGCCGAAAGCAACCAATCGTGGAATCAAGCTGCTCGGCAGGACCGGAGCTCGGAGATATGGAAGAGTCGCCACCCACGAATGGGAAAATAAACACCGATCCCTTGCGGGAGACCGGTGTGGGTTCGGGAAACTTAGGTACGAGCCGAGAAGGCTAGCTCCTTTCCGGAGAAAGGCTACTAGGCACCCCGACATCGCCCGGTTATGAACCACCGGCCTCCTACTCAGCATGTTAGGCGATAACGGACTAATCGTATACTTCTTTAAGTTTAAAATTCATTTGAAACCTTTTCTTTCTCTTTTTAGAAACCGTTTTGAGCATATATTATTGAAAAGCCACATTAGTAAAGAATCACCCATTTACATCAGTTCAATATACATACAAAGAGAGGGGGGAGGAAAGAAGTGATTTAGTTACAACGTGATTTATATGTCGTGTTGCGTGTTAATTCTATGCTAACTTTTTTCCCCAAAACGAATTTATTTACATGGTTCGTACCTTAATCGTTGTTGGAACGATTTAGGTGCGTTTTTTAAAACCCCGTTTGATGAAGTTCACCCGAATCGCCGTTGGAACGACTCGAGTGTTTGAAAACGTTTGGGATAAAAACCTTTGATAAGAAAACGTGGTTAAACATACAAGTCAATTTTATTTTGTACAAATCATTTAAGAAAACGATTCAAAACTCCATTATTCACAAAGAACATGATTTTAATTATAAGGTTCGATTAATCCGTCGTTGGAACGGACTAAGGTTTTAAAGCGTGATGTTTTGGGAAACGATTTTGAAATGTCAAGAAAACACTATTTATTTACATTAGGAACTTCTAAAAATTCATTAGTTTAAATAATTAAATTGAAAACTCTTTTTGTGATTTATTTTCCCCTTTTTCCTTAATGGATTCTCTACTTGTCATAATTACAATAATAAACATATTTAAACCAAAATTCACTCCCAAATAAAGCCCATTTGAAACATGGACCCCTAAATGGCCCAAAAGAATAAAGAAAATAAAATAAGCATATATATATACATTTTAATCCAAAAAGAAAACATGAAATAAAAGTTAATGAAAAGAGACTATATAATACATATATGAAAATACTAAATATAATACATTTATACTTTAGACATGTGAAAATAGTAAATAAAACTCCTAGATAAGAAAATAACATTTATCACCAAAATAGTTTTATTTAATAATAACTAATATAGCCCAAATATCCCAAAACTATATATATACATAACTAATGTAACTTTAAATGTCCAAAATAATATATATTTATCCACTAGTTAATCACTCCCAAAACCCCAAGTAAATATTCTTTTAAAATGAGATTCATTACCATTTAAGTAAAGGAAAAAGAAAAGAAGATATATATATATATACATATACTTATATTTAAAAATAAAATAAAAAATGATATACAAACATCCTAAATAATTATATATACCAAATGTCTAAAAAAAATAATTTGAAAACATATATTACATAACTATACATATATATATAAAGGATCAAAAGCTCAAAAGTTAAGAAGGAGGGACCAAAACAGCATTTTTTACATTCCAGCAGATTTACACGGAAAATCCGTCGGTAAACAGCAATTAGTGACAGAAATGGAAAATTACAGAACCACTCCAACTGTTTCCAGATTTATTCAAAAGCTTTAAATTAAGTCTAATTCAATCGTTTTGGATTTCCGAACTACCAAAAATGGATCATAGTCAATAACGGAAGTTCCTAAAACGACATTTTTATTTTAAAACATTATTCGGAAATTCCTTTAAATTAAAACTTATAATTACAACATTTTTAATACCCGAACTACCTTTTTATCGGATCACGGTTCGTATTGGGATATCAAAACGAGGTTTTTTATTTTAAAACAAAACCAAATTTTATTCAACACGAGACAAAAATTAAATAAATACGCCAAATTAAATAAAACGTGATAAAATAAATGAATAACTAAATAAAAAACTATAACATAAAAATAAATAAAGGAAAGGAATAAATTATATAAAAGAGTCTAGTCCTCGGATAATACCTTAAATTCGGTATCTGACAGTCGAAGCCGATTGATTCCACGAGTCGTGATTTTCCGGTTTTTTGTGTTTTTTAGTAAAAATTTAACTTTGGGAAATTTGGATTTTTTTGGGAAAAAAAATATTTTCTCCAAAAAATTGACTTTCTCTCTCTAAAAATGTTTAGAGTGAGAAAGCTCCAAAAATTCCCTCCTCCCCTCAAATGCATGGGGATCCGTGCCTTTTATAGGCAAACGGATCCCCGGCGGAATGGGCGACACCCGAAAAGAATCGGGCGTCGCCCAAGGGGGTTGGGCGGCCGCCCAAGGCATGTTGGGCGTTCGCTCGACATCGGTGGGTGCTCGCCCAACGGCCGCCGGGGCGCGTCTCGCGCCGTCGGGCGCGCACGCCCTGCGGCCGTCCAGCGTGCGTTCCGTGCCGTCGGGCGCCCACACATCGCGGCCGTTGAACGCGCATTCCGCGCTGCCGGACGCACACGCCCCGTGGCCGACGAGAGCGCGCTCCGCGCCACCGGGCCCGTGCATCGCTCGGACGTCGAGCGCGCGCCACTTGTGGTTGGATGCGTGCATCCGACGGACGTCGAGCGCGCGCCCCGCGCCGTCGAGCGGGCGTCCGACTGTCGTCGACCGCGCGTCGGATGCCGCTAAGCATTCGCGAGCCACCCCATTGGCAACAGCGACCCGCCATAACTCTTTCTTCCTTATTATGTACTTATCATTCTTTCTATCTTTTTTGTTTTTCAAAACTTCCGGAATCAATCGCTTCAACCATCTTGTTTTCAGGTTTTCGTCACAGGTCCTCCGACTCGGTGTCTACAATCAGTTATGCCATGCTTGCCAAGCTGGAAAACAAACCAAACAATCTTTTCACAGCAAAAACATTGTCTCAACTAAACGTCCGTTAGAGTTACTACACTTGGATCTCTTTGGTCCAGTCCAGCCGCTGAGTCTGGGTGGAAGAAGATTTTCCTTGGTCATTGTAGATGACTTCTCTCGGTATACGTGGGTCATCTTGCTGACCAGCAAGGATGAGACTTTTGAGACATTTTCAAATTTGGTTAGAAAAATTGAAAATGAAAAAGACCTAAAATTAGCTCATATCCGTAGTGATAACGGTGGAGAGTTCAAAAACCAAAAGTTTGTTGAATTCTGTGAAGCCAGCGGAATTTGACCACAATTTTTCTGCTCCTAGAACACCTCAGCAAAATGGGGTTGTAGAAAGGAAGAACAGAACTCTGGTTGAAATAGCCAGGACAATGCTGGATAAGCATAGGCTTCCAAAGTATTTTTGGGGAGAGGCTGTTAACACAGCATGCTACATTCTTAATAGGGCTCTAGTAAGACCTATACTCAAGAAAACCCCATATGAACTTTGGAAAGGACGAAAGCCCAATATTGGATACTTTCGTGCCTTTGGCTGTAGATGTTTTATTTTAAATACCAAAGATAGCTTAGCAAAGTTTGATTCAAAAGCTGATGAGGCTATCTTTTTGGGCTACTCAACAAACAGCAAAGCATACAGAGTTTTTAATAAGCGAACTCAAGTTTTAGAAGAGTCAATACATGTAGAGTTCGATGAAACTGACCCTACAGGTAGATACCAGCCGCTGACCGAAGATGATCCAAACTCAGTAACCATCGCTGACCCAGAACCAGCTACTGAGTCATTCACGAAAAGGCTGACCAAGAGTAAGAGTGAACCTAAGATTACTTTTACTGACCCATCTACTTCTGCAGAGATTGTTGAAACAGGAACAGCACAAGACATAAATCTACCCAAAGAAATAAGGATTCCAAGAGGGCACTCCGAAAGTGCAATCCTTGATTCTGCTGGGAATACCCTGATGACGAGGAATCAACTCAGGAAGTACCTCAGCAATGTTACTTTCGTCTCAGTACAAGAACCGAATAATTTCGCTGAAGCTGAGTACGATGAATTCTGGATGAACGCAATGTAAGAGGAGCTCGATCAATTTCGAAGAAATGATGTATGGGAGTTAGTGCCTCATCCAAAGAGTCAAAAGACCATCGGAACAAGATGGGTCTTCAGGAACAAGATGGACGAACAAGGAAACGTAGTCAGGAACAAAGCAAGGCTTGTAGCTCAGGGCTACAGTCAGCAAGAAGGTATTGACTACGGTGAGACCTTTGCCCCTGTGGCAAGGCTAGAGGCAATTAGAATACTATGTGCATATGCATCTTACATGAATTTTAAATTATTCCAAATGGATGTCAAAAGTGCATTTCTTAATGGAGTTATAAACGAGGAGGTTTATGTAAATCAACCTCCAGGTTTTGAGGACCCTAAGTTTCCAAACCATGTTTACAAACTCAAAAAGGCTCTGTACGGCCTCAAGCAAGCACCACATGCTTGGTATGAGAGGCTGACCAGTTTCCTGCTGACTAGAAATTACGTCAGGGGCAAAGCTGATACAACCTTATTCATTAAGAAAAAGGGTAAAGATACCCTGCTGGCCCAAATTTATGTTGATGATATAATATTTGGTGCAACTAACGAATCAATGTGCAAGGAGTTTAGCAAACAAATGCAGACTGAGTTTGAAATGTCCATGATGGGAGAACTCAACTTCTTCCTCAGTCTTCAAATTAAACAAGGAAAGAATGGCATCTTCATCAGTCAAGCCAAATATGCCAAGGAGATCTTAAAGAAATATGACTTGGAAAATTGCAAGCCAATATCCACTCCTATGGGCATTGACACTGTCCTCTGCGCTGATGAGAATGGTAAGTCAGTAGACAGCAAGTTATATCGAGGTATGATAGGCTCTCTACTTTACTTAACAGCCAGTAGACCGGTCATTCAGTTTTCAATATGCTACTGTGCTAGATATCAATCTAACCCTAAGGAATCTCATTACATTGCTGTAAAAAGAATCCTTAGATATTTGCAAAGCTCAGTGAACGCAGGTTTGTGGTATCCAAATACTCATGATTTTACACTCATCGGATACACTGACGCTGACTATGGACGAGATAAGCTAGAACGAAAAAGCACCTCTGGAGGATGCCACTTCTTAGGAAGCTGTCTTGTGTCCTGGTTCAGCAAAAATCAGGCGTCAGTAGCCTTGTCCACCACTGAAGCTGAGTACATTGCTGCTGGTCATTGTGTTGCTCAAGTCCTATGGATCAAGCAACAACTTGAAGATTATGGTGTTCAAACGAAGACAATTGAAGTCAAATGTGACAACAAAAGTGCAATTGATCTTTCCAAGAACCCAATTCAACACAGCAGAATGAAGCATGTCAGCATCAGACATCACTTCATTAGAGACCATATACTCAAGGGTGAGATCAAGCTGACTTTTGTCCCAACGGACGAACAGCTTGCGGATATCTTCACGAACCCACTGGCCCGTGAGCAGTTCAGCATACTGAGAGAAGCAATTGGTATGTTTAATCCTCTTCAGTAAACTCCTGTGCTAAATGAATATGAATGCTGAGTGAATTACATGCTGAATGATTTATTGGTTGCTGAGTAACTCATCGAAACTGACTGAATATACAATACTGAGTAAACTTGCACACTGAGTAAATTAGTTTAGAACTTGAACTTAAAATCATCCTTAAATACTACACTGACCACTCAGAATATCAAACGCTTGACATTCTAAATACTGAGTGATTAATCCGTTAGCATAAATGCAAAGCACGCGTATAGCCTAGAATGACGTATTCACCGTAATGTGTCATAAATGTCAGGATCGTTGTCGGTACATGATCCCAAGGCAAAACTGACACATGGATTCGATTAAGATCCACACCGTTCATTTCGTCTATAAATTATGGGTATTTCCCCATCTTTTATTCTTTACGCTTAATCAATTCTAGAGGCAAAGAAATCACTTAGAACTTCTCCTCTCTCAAATTTCTCTAAGTTTCCCATCTTCTAAAAATGACTAAGTTATCTTTCAACGTCTCCGGTGCCGGCCACCAAAAGTCCAGCTCCGATGAACCTTCACAAAACCCTTCTACACTGAGCAAGGGTAAAACTGGCCAAACCTCTGGCAAAGGGAAAGCTGTTAAGATCAGGACCTACTCCAAGGTCTTCGAAAATGTCCGCGAATGGAAGGTTGAGCCCTCCAGATGGGTCTCTGAGCATTTCGTGCAACATGAATAGCCATTTGCCGAATGGATTTCTAAGAACGAATGGACTGGGCTGTTCTCGGTCAGAGATGAGACATATCCTGACCTGGTAAGGGAGTTTTACCATAACCTCAAGGTTGCCAGTGACTCCACCGACTACCTAAGCACTGAAGTAAGAGGGAAAACCATCTTCATCAACCCTCTGTACATAGGAAATCTCCTCCAGCTCAAAACTGAGGGAGTAAGGCTGAGGAAGTCAAGAGATCAGGACAAGACAAACTATGTCCACACCTTCTGCAAACCTGAGGGTTACTCAGGAGAAATCTCAGCATCTTCAATGTGTCAACACCAGAAGATGGCTCACTATTTGCTGACGTACTTTATCTATCCCAAGATAAACTGCACTACATCAGCAATAAACTTTGAGCAGTGCTTCATCTGGCACATGCTGATGTACACCCCCATCAACCTACCAGTTTTTCTCGTTGCGGGGTTTCTACGCAGCACTGGTACACTGAGGTTGGGGTCAATCATCACCAGGATCCTCATCGACCACAAGATTGACCTCGAAGGTGAGGAATCTTTCAAAGGAACCGAGATCATAGCTGCCTCGCTGAGGGCACTGAAATTTGGGCAGCCCTTGAAGAAGGGAAAAGCTGCTGCTGCTGAACAAACTGACCAAGCTGACGAATCTGTTGTTGTGCCTAAGAAAGGGGGAAGAACTAAGGCCCCAGCTTCTCGCAAGAGAAAATCTGCTGAGACTCCTTCATCCAACATTGAGTCTCCAGCAAAGAGGCAAAGGTCAGCTGGTAAGTCAGCTGAAAAGAGAACCAGGCAAGATGAGCCTGGAACTGAGGAAGCTGCTGAGCTACCTCAGAAGAAGCAAAAGACTTCAACACTGGCACCTCTGGATGTCATACCGACCGACTTTATTGTAACGAGTGATTCTCATTTCACTCAATGCCAGGGTACTGATGCTGAGGAAACTGAGGTCTAGTTAGATGACCACTTCATCTCCCAAGTTGAGGAAGAACTTGATGGAGACAGCACTGCTGAAGAAGAAGCTGAAGCCAGCGATCAGGATGTCGCTGAGGAATTTGAGGAATATGCCAGCGAAATTGAAGCTGAGGATGCTAACACTGGGTTAGCAGGTGGAGATGTGCAGGTTGACACTGAGTTAGCTGCGGGAGTTGAGCAAGTTAATGAGGAAGCTGACCAGACTCATACTGAGCAACAGGAAACCTCTCCTACTCACTCAGAAGAAGATACTCCTACCTTCACTCCACCACGTAGAAGGCGAAAGCTGGTTAAGGCCAGTGAGAAGCTGGTCAGTGAACCTCCTGAGCAATCACCATCTATTCCTGAACTTGTCCTCTCCAAGACAACAAAGGATCCTTCTACTGTCAAACTGACATTCTTCAAGCGGCAATCCACTTCAACTTCCTCCGCACCGTTAGAAAAACAAGCCTCTGTTTCTTCTCAATAGGAACATGCCGACCATCATACTTCAACCACCTCAACTAGTCAGGTTGAACCGACCACTGCTCATGCTATCTCCTCAAGCATGGTGCTGACTCCCCATCCTTCCGCCGTCAGCACAGACAGTGTTCGGGTTATTACTTCTACGACAAACCTCTCTGCTGATCAATCAACAATTCCTCCAACTCAAGTGCAGATTGAGCCAACTCATCCAGTCACTGACCAGGGTACTCCCTTCACTCCACTTTCTTCTGGTCATACTGATGTACATCGGGATGCCACTGAGTCCGGCCAAAAGCTCATTGACTCAGTGCAAGCACTTATCCACGATCTTCAACATTCCGCTTCGTCTGCTACTGGATCTTCAATTCCTAAGACAACTCAGCTCTCCCAGGTCACTCAGCTTCTCAACGAAGTTAAGGGACTCAAGGATCTGCTGAATGTAGTCTTGTCCTTCCAAGCTCAGCAAGCTAAGCAGGATTCACTCGCCAAGTTGGCAGAGATACAGCTGACAACAGTTCAACATCTGAACTCTCTCCATCAGCAAGTTCAGAAGTTATCTGCTGTGAACACTGGCTACGCCACCTCCTCTGAACTCAAAATGCTCTTTGCTCAGCTTCACACTGAGCAACTTAAGACCAATGAGCAAATGGTGTCATACAGTCAGTGCTCCGTAGAGCAACTCGGTGAGGCCATCAGGCTCCTTAACCTAAACAAGCAAGAGATGGATACTGATGTGTTAAAGCAGAATGAGTTGCTGTCTCTCGCACAACAATCTTTCAACCACATCCGTCATAATAATATCCAACGTCATCATTATGACTAAGCTCTCTTGAAAACATTCCACCAAATCTTTGCTGGCCTCTCTGAAGCTCTCATCTGGCAAGCCAAAGCTCAAGCGTTCAGCATCAATATGCTCAGTGCTGCTGATCTTCGAGTACCAGTCGAAGTATCAGCTGATGGAGTTACCATTTTTGATGGCGTCAACGATAGTGCTGACAAGCTAAAAGAGCTTTCACAAGAACTGACTCGCGCTGTCTTAACCGATGCGTTCAAGCTCCCTGAAGTTGACAAAACGGGAGAGAAAGCGCAAGCTGCTAGGGCTCAGTATGAGCGACGTCAGTACGAGCGAAGTCAGTCACAGGGCAAGAAAAAGAAATAGATAGGCTAGCATAACTTAGGCCATATTAGTGTAATCTATTTGTCTAGTTTATTTCTTTTACTATGTACTTGCTGACTTCTTTCAATATATATCATACTTACTTTTCTTTTTCAAATACCGAGTTATGATATATGCTATTAAGTACTGAGTTGTTATGTATCTTCATCTATATCAGCTATGTTTAATACGTATAATATTTATTGACTAAATGATATGCTGATAACATGTTTGACATTAACCTATGTACTTATGAAACATTCTGATAAGAACTCATTGAA
The DNA here is from genome assembly GCF_963576675.1 of Euphorbia lathyris. Taxonomy (NCBI): domain Eukaryota; kingdom Viridiplantae; phylum Streptophyta; class Magnoliopsida; order Malpighiales; family Euphorbiaceae; genus Euphorbia; species Euphorbia lathyris. Next base: position 63,287,835 of record NC_088915.1, read on the forward strand.
CAACAAATTACTCAGCGCGCTCTATATGTCTAAAACTTCCGCTTAACACTGAGTAAATAGAATATGTGATATAGCTGACCTATATCTGAAAACTGACCTTAGACTTACTCATTTAAACCCTTAAATGTTTTAAGTAAAACTAAGTCAGTAGCTCAACCCTTACGGGGGAGTCTGCTAAATTATACTAGGTCAACTATCATGGGGGAGCTCATACTGAGTTCCTTACTGAATAGTTTTGCCAGCATCAAAATGGGGGAGTTTGTTGAAACACCTTTCCACATAATTTTGATTTGACAAAATTGTTTAAGTATAATTAAAATACATATTCTAAACACACTAAGTTTAAATGCTTTGATTTATTCTACTAATGTGTTTGTTCAATGTTGAGTTATAAATGTTATAAGTCATAAGGATTGGAAGGCCCAAGCCCAATACGGAAGCCAAGGCCCAAGTCAAACAACTCAGTACACTCGGCCCGCGTATGTCAAGACGTTGCCGTTTTGAAACAAAACGCAACTCAGCAATCGGAAGGATCTAGAAGACCTTCGGGAACAACTTCACAATGAAGCTGCTGAGTAGTCTCGACAAAGCGTACAAGACAGCAGCTGGCAAAGGAAAACTTCCAGACAAAGTGTTTCCTCTTTTGGCAAAGTTCAGACGACACAGTATGCTGTCCAGTTGACTTTACCATAAAAGGAGAGACCATCTGCTGAGCTGACCGAGGACAGAAGATACACGATTGTGATTGGCCGATAGCTCTGAGCAAGTCAGGATGACAACGACACATAGCCGTTTCCCTCCAACGGTTATTTCGAAATTCAAAATGACCGATGCCCAGATGTCTCTATAAATAGTTCCATCACAAGCTTCACAATACACAGAACTTGATCAAGCCATTATGCTGACCAAATCTCTACAAGTTCTGCAAGCAAGAAGCAAAGAAAATTCTTACACTACATTTCTAATATATGTGTAAAAGTCTAGAGTGATTGTAAATCGTCTAAAGTGTCTTAGCACATCTTTGTATTAGGACAAAAACACTTATCATTTCTAGAGATAGAAAGGAGAGGCTGAGTACTCGGTTTTAAGTACTCAGCGAGAGATTAGGATTGAGTAGAAGTATAGAGGAAGGTACTCTTGTCATACTCAATTGCTGATATTGTAAAAGGTTTGAGGCTCTACCTTTAAAGAGCTCAGTAGAGGATTTGAAATCTCGGAACGTGTTCCGGGGACAGGACGTAGGCTTAGAAGAAGCCGAACCTGGATAAATCTGCTGAGTGAAGTATTTCTAAACCTTTAACTCCTTATTTGTATTGCTTGCTTAAATAATCAAAAACTGACCAAGTAAAGAGGTCAAGTTGAGTTGTGCGCATTAAACGTAAGAGCTCAGGAATAGACTCTAAGTGCTATTTCCTGACTCAAGCTGAGAAACTGACCTAGTCACCAGTTGACTAAGCCAGTATCTTGCTGTTTACTCAGCGCTGCTGTTCAAACCTTTTTCCTTAGAAAAAGAAGTCTGCCCTAATTGTTGAAAAGTTTAAATAGTTCCTAACCCCCCCCCCTTTGGAACTATACTTGCAACTAAACAAGGGACCAACAATCACGAGTTTGTTTTGCAACTCGTTGGCAGGAGAATCGCTGGTGTGGTATATGTCTCTTCCGATGAATGTTAAGGTGGACTGGGCTGAAATGACTAAGAGATTCATCAAGAAATGCACCGCATGGGGACATCCAGAGGAAATGCCTGAGTCAGCCGATGAGGAGACACCTGAGGCAGTATTAACCATGGCTAAGTACAAGGGAGATGAGAACCCCATCGATCATGTAAACCGTTTCCGCACTCACATGTATGATGCAGGACTCCATCGAAGTGAGTTGATTCAGCATTTCCCAAAGACACTCACGGGGGAAGCTTTGATGTGGCACCGAATGCTCTCGGGGAAGACAAAAGGGGATTGGGGATCCCTCATGGAAGCCTTTGTGCGGAGATATGAGACATACATTCCATGGATGGGGTCGTTGGAAGATTTAGAAAGGATCAAGCAGTTTCCCGAAGAAGCATTTGTGGATTACGCAAGAAGGTGGAGGTTCAAGTATGCTTCATGTCAGGTCACCTTGAGCGATCAGGAGCAACTCATGTGCATCCGAAAGGGTGCTATTCCACTTGTGGCAAAGAGGTTGAGCAGGGTGTTCTTGAAGGATTATGATGAGCTTATAGGATGGGCTCGGTATGGATCGTCGGACCCTTCCTACGTAAATCTGAACGTCCCTCACGTGATGGATCTAATTGTTGTGGATATCTGGGGAAGTTCCTCGGAAGAGGAAGGTATCAATCAGAAAGCTCCAATCCATATCTGGGATGAGTCTGATGACGAGCCGGAAATTGCCGTAATGGTAGAGTCGGGCTGAGGCACCGGGGAAAGAATCTGCCCGGATTTAAGATCTTCAACGATGTTACTGACTGGGGCAAAGGAAAGGCAAGCTGCTTCATAGAGGGGATCATGATGCTTGACCTGAATGCTGAGGAGCAAGTTATCACTGCATAGACAACCGTGGGGGCGGTGGATGAACCAAACACCTCCAAGGCCCATGAAAACCCCGAGAACCCCGATGATGACAACTATGTTACTGCTTTCTTTGAATCCGATGATGTACTCGCCAAAACTATCAATGAAATGAATTCTGATTTTGCTTACTTGCTTGATGTTGATTCTGATCATTCCATGCATTCTCATTCATATAACATGCCTACATTTGAAATCAATGCAATAGAAATGTCAACTTTAAATCTTGGCACAGATGAAAATCCTGAACTTATACAAATTGCTCAAGAATTAATTATTGAAGAGAGAAAAGAATTTGAGAGAATAAAAAAAAAAATACAAAATAGTGTTTGCTTGGACGTACGAAGACATGCCAGGAATCGATCAATCAATCGTAACTCACCGTATTCCAACATACACCGAGGCTAAGCCCGTGAAACAGAAACTCCGACGCATGAGGCCGGAATGGGCAGATAAGATCAGAGAGGAAGTGAAGAAACAGTTAGAAGCAGGGTTCATCGAAGTAATCGACTTTCCCCCTTGGGTTGCAAATGTAGTACCAATCGCGAAGAAGGACGGTAAAGTGAGAATGTGCGTCGATTATAGAGATCTCAACAAGGCTTGCTCCAAAGATGAATTCGCATTGCCTCACATCGACGTATTAATCGACAGTGCTGCATCGAGCGTCTTGCACACAAATGTTGACGGCTTCATGGGCTACATGCAGGTTCAAATGGCAGAAAAGCACAAGGCAAAGACCTCGTTCACAACTGAGTGGGGAACGTACTGCTATAGGGTAATGCCGTTTGGTTTGAAAAATGCCGGGGCAACTTATCAACGGACGGCTACGGCACTGTTCCATGATATGATACACAAGGAGGTGAAAGTTTATGTGGATGACATGATGGTCAAGTCGGAGATGAGAGAGGGGCATTTCACTGCACTCGAGAAGTTTTTGGCCCGAATTGCAGAATTCAAGCTGAGGTTGAACCCGAAGAAGTGCTTCTTTAGTGTTTCATCGGGGAAAATCTCAGGCTATGTGATCAGTAACAAGGGGATCGAGGTGGATCCCGACAAGGTAAAGGCCATACAGGAAATGCCGGCACCGAAGAATGAGAGAGAAGTGAGAGGATTTCTGGGGCAGGTTCAGTATATCAGTCGGTTCATAGCACGACTCACCATGATCTGCGAGCCAATCTTTAAACTGCTGCGGAAAGATCAACCGACGGTTTGGAACGACAAATGTCAGCAAGCCTTGGAGAGCATCTGGACCTATTTGATTAATCCGCCAGTTTTGAGACCACCCAAACTCAGAAAACCACTTCTCCTATATGTAGCGATCGAGGAGCGATCCATTGGAGCAATGTTGGCCCAGGAAGGGGACACTAGTGTAGAGCATGCAGTGTATTATCTGAGTAAGAAGTTCCTGGAATACGAGCTTAAGTATAATATGATCGAAAAGATGTGCGTGGCAGTAGTATGGCTAACGAAGAAGCTGCGGCACTATTTTCAGTCTTACAAAGTGATCATTATTTCCCGGATGGATCCCGTGAAGTATCTATACCGAACTCCATCCTTAACCGGGAAGCTGGCCCAATGGTTGTTGCTCTTGTCAGAATTCGACATCGAATATGTGACGAAGAAGGTTATTAAGGGGAGAGTCGAATTTCTGGCCAATCAGCCCCTAGGGGTGGAAGAAGAGGAGATAAACTATGGTTTTCCCGATGAGCACCTGAACGCAATAGAAGTTATATCATGGAAAATGTTATTTGACGGAGCGGTTAACTCGAATGGAGCCGGGGTAGGAATGTTACTTATCTCACCGGAAGGGGAAAGGATCCCAATGACAAAAAAGTTGTCGTTCCCTCTCACTAATAATATGGCCGAGTATGAAGCGTGCATCTACGGATTAGAGTCGCTAGCAGCGCTAGGAGCGTCGTATGTTGAAATCTGGGGCGACTCAAAGCTGATTATCGAGCAAGCACAGGGAATTTGGGAAGTAAGGGAAGAAAGGTTACACCCGTACCTAGACCAGCTAGGGGGGTTGGCACAGAGGTTCAGTGAGTGCCGCTTTTATCATATTCCTCGAGCGCAGAACTAAGCGGCAGATGCTTTGGCCACGTTGGTGTCGGTATGGGATAATCCACAGAATATTGCCTCAAAGCCTCTGGTATTGAGGAGGTCTCACAAACCGTGCTCCGAAGATGTAATGTTGTTAGGAGTGGATGGAAAGCCTTGGTAATTCGACATCATGAACTTCATGAAAAGTGGAACTTATCCGACAGAATTAGAGCTTAAGGATCAAGCCGTGATCAGAAGGTTAGCCCAGCAGTTCGTCATCCACAACGATTTGCTTTACAAAAGGCACGCCGATGGTTTACAATTGAGATGTTTAGACGAGGGAGAAGGTCGTGAAGCAATGGAGTCAGTGCACTCGGGAATTTATGGAGCCCACAAGGGAGGAGCAGTGCTAGCAAAGAAAATCATAAGGCAAGGCTTCTATTGGCTCACTATGGAAAGAGATTGCAATGAATATGTGAATAAATGCCATGATTGTCAAATCCATGGCGATTATAATCACTTGCCAGCTATGGAACTGCACGTGTTGGCACCCGTTTGGCCGTTTGAAGCTTGGGGCATTGATATCATCGGTGAGGTGAGGCCTAATGCATCAAATGGACACAAGTTCATCATAGTTGCCATTGATTACTTCACCAAGTGGGTAGAGGCAGAATTGTTTAGTAAGCTGGGATCGAAGCAGATAAGAAAGTTTATTGAAAAGCATCTAATCACCAGGTTTGGGGTGCCTCACCACATGATCACGGATAATGGGATCCAGTTTCAAAGGGAAGTGAAAAGTCTCTTCCAAGAGTACGGTATTGAGCATCATAAATCGTCTCCATATCGCCCACAAGCTAACGGGGCAGTAGAAGCGGCCAATAAGAACCTTAAAAGGATTCTCGTAAAGACAGTAGCATCGCATCGGAATTGGCACGAGCAGCTTCCGCTCGCTTTATGGGCTTATCGCACGACGGTTAGAGCGTCAACTGGGGCAACACCGTTCTCCTTAGTATATGGGGCAGAAGCGGTTCTGCCTATTGAGGTTGAGAAGCGATCGCTGAGAATCGCGGTAGAAGTAGAGATTCCTAAAGCGGAATGGGTGAAGAAGCGTTATGAACAGCTGGCATTGGTAGACGAGAAGAGGATGGAGGCCCTTTACCACATACAGCTATATCAAAGGAGGATGGCCCGGGCTTTCAACGAAAGGGTTAAGGTCAGTCCTATCAAAGAAGGAGACATGGTGCTGAAACAGATCCGAATGACGCGCACCGACCCTAGGGGCAAGTTTAAGCCAAACTGGGAAGGACCGTTTCTCGTGAAGAAGATCCTAAGCAAAGGGGCGGTGAAACTAACCACGATGGATGGCATTGAGTTCTCCGAACCTACCAATCTGGATAGGCTTAAGAAATACTTTTCGTAAAAAAAAAGAAATAAAAATTCCCGATAGGTTGAAAACCCGCAAAGGGCGATCTATGCAACAATAAGGGACATCCCAATGAGTGAAAACCCAAGAGGGCGCTCATTTGAAAATTTCGGGATAATAACAGGAGAGTTGAAAAATCGTTGGGACCTGAAAACCAAAAAAAGGCGGGTCCTGGTAACAGTAGTTATATCTTGAGCAATTATGGAAATAATGTGTAAGTGGCTAAGTATTTCTGTTGCTTGTAAATAAATAAAGGCATGAATATATTCGAAGAGAATGTTTGAAATGATTATGATCGACTGAATGTATGGTATTACAAGTCATGAGTTATACATTTCTTTTCCCCACCACCAAATAAAAAGCCTACACAAACATCTTTTTCACATATACCCACTATACATCACGGTAGTACTAATAAAGTCGTAAACCAAAACAATGACGGGACTATCAAGGAGGAGGAACCCCAAAGTCCCAAAAGCCCTCAAGCGAATCAAAGCCTCTGAAGTAAGGTGCCCACTCCTCGGCTAAGGCCTCCTCGGCAACCCGATGACCCTTTACCGCAATCCGCAAACTCTCCTCAGCAGCTCGCTGGACCTCTATATCCACACGGCTCCTCTCCTCGGTTGCCCGGCCTCGCTCCTCCCAGCTGGAGCACTCATCCTCCATCTCTCGATAATGATGAACGATCTGAGCGTCATCATTCCATAGTGACTCTCCTCGCCCGGCCGCCACGCCCTCCTATACTCTTCGGTCTATAGAATGGAGGCCTCCCTGTAAAGAAAAATAGGAGGGAAGCAATGTAAAAAAGGAGAAAGAAGAAAAAAAAAAGAGAAAATATACATACATTCATTCATAATCATGTGCATACATATCACTACACTAGGTTATACAATACTCACCAGATGATGGGCGTGACTTAAGTCAAGCCGCACGCAGAAATACTTGGATAGCTCCATGAAATTTATGCAAGTCTAGGCAGGCTTCGATAGGCAAATTAGGATTCGATCTATGGGCACAGACCCCGCTACGGACTGCGTTCTATGGCATCGTCAATGGGCACAGGCCCCACTACGGACTGCGGTCTATGTCATTATCAATGGGCACAGGCCCCGCTACGGACTGCGGTCTACGACATTATCAATGGGCACAGGCCCCGCTACGGACTCCAGTCTACGGCATGAAGCGACTGCGGTCACAAACTCTCGGACGAGTGATAAAGCCCAAATATCAAAGCGACTGTGGTCAAAACCTCTTGGACGAGGTCTCAATTCCAACTCTCAGACGAGTGATAAAGCCCAGCTATCATCAACGAAGAGCACCTGCGATCGATGTAGAGATTAAAGTCGAACGGTTGATTTGGAGATATGCGAAACAAGCAAACGCCTGCGATCGATGTATAGATTAGGGTCAGATGTTCGATGTGGAGATCTGCAATACAAGAAAACGCCTGCGATCGATGTAGAGATTAGGGTCGAACGATGGATTTGGAGATATGCAAATGAAAGGACGCCTGCGATTGATGTATAGATTAGAGTCGGATGTTCAATTTGGAGGTCTGCAATACATGAAAACGCCTGCGATCGATGTAGAGATTAGGGTCGAACGATGGATGTGGAGATACGCAAATGAAAGGACGCCTACGATCGATGTGGAGATTAGGGTTGAATGATTAATTTCAAAACGAAAGAGTACCTGCGGTCAAGATAAAGACTAGGGTCGCTAGAAAAAGCAACTTTACATGCGGTCGAGATAAAGACTAGGGTCGCTAGAAAAAGCAACTTTACCTGCGGTCGAGATAAAGACTAGGGTCGCTAGAAAAAGCAACCTTACCTGCGGTCGAGATAAAGACTAGGGTCGCTAGAAAAAGCAACTTTACCTGCGGTCGAGATAAAGACTAGGGTCGCTAGAAAAAGCAACTTTACCTGCGGTCGAGATAAAGACTAGGGTCGCTAGAAAAAGCAACTTTACCTGCGGTCGAGATAAAGACTAGGGTCGCTAGAAAAAGCAACTTTACCTGCGGTCGATGAGAAGACTAGGGTCGCTAGAAAAAGCCATATACTTGCGGTCGATTTAGACTAGGGTCGCTAGAAAAAGCCATTTACTTGCGGTCGATTTAGACTAGGGTCGCTAGAAAAAGCTATTTACATGTGGTCGATTTAGACTAGGGTCACTAGAAAAAGCCATTTACCTGCGGTCGATTTAGACTAGGGTTGCTAGAAAGAGCCATTTTACTTGCGGTCGATTTAGAGACTAGGGGCCCCAGAAGGAGCGTTCGCCTGCAGCCGATTCAGAGGCAAGGACGGGACAGCCCAAGTGAAGATTGAAGACAAGATAGGAACTTGCGACATGGAGATCAGGTATTTATCCTCCCACTCTATAGGTGTCTTTTACTTTAATATATTTCGCATTGCATGTGTTGAATTCACGAAAAGAGGTTTTCGAAAAAGCACACACGTCACTGCCAAAAATAGAAAGTAGGGGCAACTGTAGACACCGGGGTCGGAGGACTGATGAAGAAAAATTATAAAAAGGGATCCAAATCAGTCGATTGAAATAAACGATGAGTCGGCAAAAATAATAAATAAAAAACGTTGTTCGAAGGAACCGTCGAGACAGGCTTGATTGAATTCGAAAATTTAATCGAGCAACGGTCGAATCGGTTCCGCGAATGAAATCTTAAACCGTCTCGCCGAGTTTGGAGTATTTCGTGCCATTTTCTTATTTCGGATCAATAAGGCTTTTGTTTTAGAACTCGAAAAATAAAAAGAGAGTTTTGTAAAAAACTGATTTTATAAAAGCTAATTTTATAAAATCGGTTTTGGATAAAAATCATTTTTGATAAAAATCATTTTTTAGTTTTGGTTATTTTAGGTGTATTTTATTTATTTAGTTTATTTATTTTTTTTACAAATGCGGTCCCGTCGGGGACCGCTATTTTCGTCACGGGCCGTTACGGCCCGTGACGTGGGCTGGGCCGCCCAGGCCCAGCCCATGGCACTTGGCTTCGGCCAAGTGCATTTTTGCTGCACTTGGCCGAAACCAAGTGCAAATTTTGGTATTTTATATATAAAAAAAAATAAAAGTAATTAAAATAAAAATGTTGGCAGCTTACCCTTGGCTCCAAGCCAAGGGTGAGCTGCCAACCTTTGCTTGGAGCCTACCTTGGCTCCAAGCAAAGGTAAATTACTTTTTTAGGGTTCCATTTGCCTATAAATAGGATGGAGCCCAAGACAATAGAGAGAGGAAAAAAACCCGAACCCCTGGATAAATTTCCCGAGACCCGAACAAAGCAAAAACACAAAAATAAATCCGACTCAAAACACTATCAATCGACTTGATTTGGCATTCTTATTACCGATTGAGAGGTAATAATCCGAGGAACTAGACCCGTTTATTTATTCATCTCTTTTTATTGTTTAAATCTATTTATTTGTTTGTTTTTTTACACTTTTATTGTTTAGATTTGTTAAGTTAATTTTTTGTTTTGCATTTGAACAAGTATTTGGTTTTAGTTTTGAAATAAAAACTTCGTTTTGGATCCCAATACGAACCGTGACCCGATTCAAGGGTAGTTCGGGATCCAAACGTCGTAGATCCGTTGTTTTATAAATGTTTTGAACCGTTATTTTCAATAAAACGTCGTTTTAGAATCCTCCATTACAAACCATGACCCGATTTGGGGTAGTTTGGAGGCTAAAATGACAAAATAGAGTAGATCTAATGTTTTTGATAAAATCTGAAAACTGTTGGACTATTTCTGTAAATTGCCGTTTTCTGTCACTAAAAGCGGGTTACCGACGGATTTTCCGTCGGTAAAGCTTCTGGAACTTAAAAAATCCATTTTCCCAACCTTTTTCTCATCTTTTTTACATTTATTCTTGTATAGGTATATGTATAAATATGTAATAGGATCATTAAAATTATTTTCAAAGTATATGACTAGTAATAACTTACTATTGAATACCTATTTTGTATATTTGGGTATGATTTTCATTAATTTGGTTTTATAAAGGCTATATATATATATATATATATATGTATATTTTCCTTTTATTGTTTTAGGTGGGTTATTCTCCATATATTTATTATGTATAAAAACTATTTTAGTTTAAATATGGTTTTCTTATTTATAAACTTTATCCATTACTTTTTACATATTCTCAAATTAAAATAAAATGTGTATCATATCTAGTATTATACTTACTACCATTTTTACTTATTAATTCATATATACATTATTATTTTACCTTTTTTATATAAATATTATTATTATTTTTCCATAGTGTATATTCATATAAATAAGTATATTTATTTCCTCTTTTTTTGAATTTTCTATATATATATATATATGTTTTAAAAAAGTATTTGGGTTGGGTGAATTTGGGTTTAATTAGTAAGTGTTGTAATTATGTTCAAGTAAAGGTTAATTGAGTGAAAAGGGGAAAATAAAAGACAAAAAGAGATTTCAAGTTGTTTGTTTAAATTAAAAGTTTTTCTAGATATTCCTAAAGTGTAAATAACTTTTTTTGTCATTTTTAAACCGTTTCCAAAATATCACGTGTTGAAACCTTAATCCGTTCCAACGACGGATTAAGCGAACATTGTAAATTGTTTCGTTGTAAATAATGAAGTTTTGAATTGCTTTCCTAACTAAATGGTTTTGCACAAAATAAATTGACTTGTATGCTTAATCACGTTTTTAGATTAAAACTGTTTGCTCAACGTTTTCAAATGCTCAAGTCGTTCCAATGGCGATTCGAGTAATCATCATTAACAGGGCTTTGAAACGTACCTAAATCGTTCCAACGACGATTAAGGTACGAACCATGTAAATAAACTCGTTTTTGGGGAATGGGATTAGCTTAGAATTAGTGTATAGACTAAGGCATAAAATCACACTGTGAATAAATCAATTCTCTCTTCTCCCCCTCTCTCTCCTATGTATTTTAAATTTATGCAAAATGGGTGATTCTTTACTAAAATGGCTTTTAACGACATCCTCAAAACGGTTTTCAAAGCGAGAAAGAAAAGGTTTCAAATGAATTTTAAACTTAAAGAAATATGCGATTAGTCCGTTATCGCCTAACACGCTGAGTAGGAGGCCGGTGGTTCATAACCGGGCGATGTCGGGGTGCCTAGTAGCCTTTCTCCGGAAAGGAGCTAGCCTTCTCGGCTCGTACCAAAGTTTCCCGAACCCTCACCGATCTCCCGCAAGGGATCGGTGTTCATTTTCCCATTCGTGGGTGGCGACTCTTCCATACTCCGAGCTCCGGTCCTGCCGAGCAGCTTGATTCCACGATTGGTTGCTTTCGGCGCCAATCACCGCTTACGTCGCCATGAGGTGTCCACCCCCCGGTCCGCCCGGATGTCTTCCCCAAGCGCGACTAACTCATAGGGCTTCCCCAATCGATACACAGCGGAAATAGCGGCCAAATCCTCGGCAACAATAATACTATGCGCATCTTCGACCGAAAAAGATTCCGGCCTTTTTGGCCGCTCCACTCCCTCAAACCGCCGACCGTCAATACTAGTGACCCCCGTGGCACGAGTCCATACCCTCTGGTGCATCTCCTCGTAAATCGAGGCCAAGGGACACTCTTCGGTAATCAAGCCCTCAGGTACTACAACCACTACCTCAAGAACTCCGGCGGCAACTCCTCCTAACGGCCGCTCAACGCTAGGCGGCGCACGCTCTACGGTTTTCTTCCTCTTTGTCGCAGCAGGAGCACTCTCCTCTCCCGCGATCGCCCGCCTTTTTCGTTTTACGACCCGCGTTCGTGAAGCGTCACGCAGCGTAAAATCACCCGGTGTCACAGGCGATAATCTTCTTAGAGCTCCCCGTGAAGAACCCTCTGACATACTCCCCCTCCCCAGAAAAAAAACAACTAAAGAAAAGAGCGAAAGATAGGAGAAATTAGGGGTACGACTGACCTTGCAAAGGTTACGACAGACGTCGTAAGGAATGTTCAGCAAAAGCTCCGTCAACTAATATGTCCGGTACCTAGCAAGCGTGACTAAGATGGCAGAGCACCGACGGAACGATCGGCAGAAAACAACGGCTTCAAAATGTAACACGAAACGGTACAAAAGCACAAAGGGAAGAAACTCTGGGAAAGTAAACCGCAAAAGAGTGTTTTCCCCTGCATTTTATAGCGAGCCAAAAATGGAGGCGCCGGCAACGCACGATGTTCAAGGTGTCTTTTACGACGCATGCAGGGGCATTTAATGAAGGGGCAATAAATTATACACTAAAACCCACGGGCGCATGCATGATTCTGAAAGGTCTCAAATGAGCAAATCGAGCACCTTTCCATCCAGCTGTCCACCACTCGTTGAAAGGGGGAATAAATCCTATTATACTCATGTCTCCTCGCATGAAATGCTCGGCTATCTTCGCCGGGGGGGACTACTTGATTCGGAATATCACCTTGAGACCCAAGAGGCCCAGAAGCGTTCGACAAGCAAATGGGCCAGGACGGTAGGAGGCCCGCAAGCCCAAGTCAATCCGCTATAAATAGGCAAATGAAGGAAGAATAAGGGACCGGGTAACTAATTTTCTACTTCATTCACATTTGATTACTAAGATCTCTAGAACCACTAACTGTCTTAATCTTCGGAGTGTCCGCAGGGACCGATCCCCGTGCAGAGCCGAACCCCGAGGAAGCTAGACCTGCCCGACGATGGATCACTATTCCGCATTCCTTGATTACTATGCATCTTTGGTTCTTTCAAAAAATTCCATCTAATCCAATTCAATGCAGTTATCAGTCGGCCATCGATAAATTCAGTCCGATTTTTTGACAAATGGTCAACGTTCCAATTCGGTTTGGTTCTTTGAAAAAAAATTAAACAATTCGGTCTAATTTTGAATCTTTTTCTTCAATCCAATATCTCTAAGATTCACACTCAATCTTACTTTTCATTGTAGAGTTGATAGAAATGATATTCTTAGCAACTTTAAATTTTGAACTGTTTGGTTTTGAAGTTCTTTAGGTATTGTTCGGTTAAAAGAGATAATGTAGTTGTCCAGAGGGAGAAAGCTTGAAAATGATTATTTGGAAAATAAAAATAGCGATTTCATGGAAAATGTTATCTAAACAACTTTAATTCTTATACTTCTACATTTTGAGGTTTGTTTGGTCAATGGTAAAATATGTTATCATGTTAGTAAAGTGCAAAGTTCATGACCTATAAGATCCGATTTTGAATTTCAGAGACTATAATGAAAATAAGGATAAAGTTGAAAGTTGGCTTAATACATCATTTGCCTTCTGAAGTTGTCCAAAAAGTTTGATTGGCTCCTGAACTTTTAAAGTGTCCAAAATGTAATCAATTGATCACTCGATTGCAAAAAAAGTAAGTTAAATGCGGAAGATATATTTAACGCGTCTTAAAATATTATTACATAACTCAAGAATAGAGTAAAAATGAAGTTATTACTTGCTCAACTATAAACCTTGTATTCTCTAATATTACAACCGCAATACTCCGATCTTGATTGTTTTACTTTTTTTTAAGACTCGTGCAATATATTTTCTGCATTCAACTTATTTTTTGCAACTGAGTGATCAATTGATTATATTTTATGTAAGTTTAGGGGACTAACTGAATATTTAATGCCGGTTCAAGAGACTATCGGAATACTTTAAAAGTTCACGAGACCAATCAATCTTTTTACACAAATTCAATGGACAAATAATGTATTAAGCGGTTGAAAGTTTAAGTATATGGCAGCTCTCACTGACATACTATTTAATAAATTCTGAAATATCACAAATATTAATAAATAATTGATATTTTATGTGTATTTTCGATATACTGATCCGAATTTTTTTTTTTTTTTTTTTTTTTTTGGCAAAAATGGAGATATAGACACTCAGATATTAAAGTCAATATATCTCTCAAAAAAATTGAAGATAAAGTTTAGAGTATACATAGAGGATTCTTTTAATCCTTTATTTGAGAGTCACACATGACTGGAATTTGTTTAATTCTGAATCAGAAATCCTAAACGCAAACCAAAGTTTGTTTACACGAATCCGGTGCTATTTTCACCAAAAAATCAGACCCAAGAAAATGTAATCATGCCCAATAATTATGGATTTGAAACATATATTAATTATAGCATGCAAAAAAAAATTATGTATTTCTTAATATCATGGTTCAAATCGACCAAACACGCAACTAAAAGACTCTTATGCCAATATCGGTAAATTCATACAAATGTGAATACAAACATAATAACATGTTCTTGAGTTACCTATTGTAGTGCATAAACTGTTTATTTGATTGCAACGGAAGAAAGAACTAAGATTGCATATTACTGATCACAAATCAACTATACCAAGGCACTTCGAAAAAGGAGATAATGATCCACGAACTAAGAACGAACGACTAAAGGTACGAGTACATGTACAATACGAGTACCGTGCGGTAAAAAATATTTTTAAGAAATATGAGACACATGTACGTTGAAGACACATCAAATATATATATCATAAATAACATTCATTAGTACTAGAAATCATAAATAACACATATAAGGGGACGTTTGGTTTGGGGGTTTCAAGAAAGGGTAAGGGAAATGGAATGCTTCATTTCCTTTGTTGGTGTTTGTTTTGCTAATTCAATGTTTCTCTTTCCATTTTTTTAGTTTTGGGTTTACCCCTAACTCTTCTAATCCATTCCCCACTTCTCTCTAAGGTTTTCTATTCCTTTTCCCCTCTCTTTCTAACCTACACTCCTTATAAAATTCTACTTTACTCTCTATTTTATTTTTTTATTTTTATTTTGGTCTCTATATTTTTTTTATTTTTACACTTTTTTATCTTTGGATTAATTCCATTTTTGTTATATATTTTTAATTTTTTACTCAAAAATGTTTTTTTTTCTGACTAAATTTTACTTTTTTTATTTTTGTTTAATCCTTATATTTTTTTTTATCACTAGATTAATTTCACTTTTGATCCTTATAATTATTTATTTTTATCTTTTTACCCTAAAAAATAATTTTGACCAAATTTTTTTCTTTTATCATATTATTCAGTTTTAATATTTATTTTTAATTATTTTAAAATAATTATTTTCTTTTTAAATATAATATTTATGCATTTTCTTTGATTAATTTTAACTTTTATGAACTTTATATTATTATCAATAAAGGTAGCAAGTGAGTGACGTTTTAGATTGTTTGGGATTATATATGAAGTTATTTCACGTTTTATGAAAACTATAGTAAAAGAGTTGAATTTTTTTTTATTATATATGAAGTTAAAAAAAATAGTTTTGATTCCCTATATGAACCAAACATCCACAAAGGGAATGGGGTGGAATTGCATTGTATGAATGCTTATTCCTTTTCTTTCCTTTAGTTTCCCTTTCTTGATTCATTTTCCCTTACCCATTGTGAACCAAACGCTCCCTGATAACTCATTAATTCATAAAAAATAAACATTTAATACGTCAAACTATTTAAACTACCAAATGTATAGGCTAATATACTCTCTTTTTTCATTGGATTTTGATTTTTTTTTATCAGGGTTTTATTTTATTTTTGTATATTTCAACTCCTCTTTTCTGTAAAATTATTAAAAAAAAAAATACTTCTGTATTCTACTTAATTAACATATAATTTGTGTCTCCGAAGTGTCCCCGTTAAAAAAAAAGAAAAAAAAGAGAGAAGACACTTATTTTGGAATGTCAGGTACGTATTCTCATAGTGTCGAAGTGTCCGATACTCGTACTCCTAGAAAACGTCCTAGAAGTTCAGTGCTTTCTAGCTATGTTGCACGGAAACGGGAAACGAAACGGATACATATCGGAAAACGTTATTTCTAAAAAAAATAGCTAGGAAACGGTAATAGAAATGGAAAACAAATGGAAACGGACACGAAACGCGGAAACGCTAGTAAAGAAGAGTTTCCGTGCAACTTAGCTTCTTAGATTTGAAGTAAAACCAATTATACTATCAAGAGACTGATTGCATTTCTGTAATAATCTTTCCTGCAACACTATTTGTTCTTAAATCATTCAGCATGACCAGCATAGCCTCGTTTGACTAAGAATAACTAATTCAACCTTTGATTATGCCATAACAAAACAAAATTGCTGCCCACAACAATACAAAACTACTCAAAGGACGCAGCTTCCACGGATCAAATTTCACCTGTCTTTGTTGCCTGATTCACGAAGGAATCTGCTCATCCTGAGAATGCAATTTCAGATTCAATCTTCACCCTTTTCCTATAAATGCATCCATTCTTTCAACAACTCCATATAACAAATCAACAATTTCCTATCTCATCCAAATAACAAGTTTCATCACTCTCTAAAATGGCTGCATTTCTTCTGAACAATATGGTCTTTGTGGTGATTGTACTCGTGGGCATGTGGTCTTTCCGAGGCTACTCACGGTCATTACATGAAGCTCCCAATTCCATGGAGGAGAGGCATGCTATGTGGATGGCTCAATACGGAAAAGTCTACAGAGACAGCGCTGAGAAAGAGATGCGCTTTCAGATATTCAAGGACAATCTTCACTTCATTCACTCTTCCAACAAAGCTGGGATTAAGTCTTACAAGCTAGGCACCAATCAATTTACAGATCTTACTGTTGAGGAATTCCGTGCAATCTATAACGGCTACAGGATGCCTACTCATAATCCAACTTCATCTGCAACAAAATCGTTCATGTATGAAAATGTTACCGCTGTCCCAACTAGCGTGGACTGGAGGACTCAAGGTGTTGTTACCCCGGTTAAAGACCAAGGCCAATGCGGTAAGTCACATTCTTTAACTTCTCATAAAAAATATGATATGGTAATCTTCAGTGATATACTAACTGAAACATATGATACGAAATGCAGGATGTTGTTGGGCATTTTCTGCTGTAGCTGCAATGGAGGGGATCACAAAACTCTCAACTGGGAAGTTGATCTCTCTTTCAGAACAAGAACTAGTTGATTGTGATACGAGCGGGATCGACCAAGGATGCGAAGGTGGACTTATGGATGATGCGTTTGAATTCATTATTCAAAACAATGGCCTTGCAACTGAAGCAAACTACCCTTACAAGGGAGTAGATGGAACTTGCAGTGCAACAAAGGCAGCTGCCACAATCGTTGGCTACGAAGATGTGCCTGCCAACAACGAGGGTGCACTACTCAAGGCAGTAGCAAACCAACCAATCTCTGTTGCTATTGATGCTGGCGAATCCGACTTCCAACACTATGAGAGTGGGGTTTTCACAGGAGAGTGTGGAACCAGCTTAGACCATGGGGTTACCGTAGTTGGTTACGGAACAAGCGACGATGGAACAAAATACTGGCTAGTAAAGAACTCTTGGGGAACCACTTGGGGCGAGAATGGATATATTAGAATGGAAAGAGACGTTTCTGCCGAGGAAGGCCTCTGCGGAATTGCAATGCAACCTTCCTATCCAACCGTCCCAGTGGTTTAATGTCTATATTTATGTTAAATTAACATGCTTGTGTTAGACTGTTTCTGTTTATATGTATGCATATGAAGATACTGCTTAGTTTGGAAATGAAATACATGCTACTTTTCTTTGTAAATCACTTTGAAACTTCAAAAATTATCAGTATGCTGCAGTGAGAAATAGAAAAATCAGAAACATCTCATTGAATACGAGCTTGCGAGTTATCAAGTCAGCAAAAACAATTGGTACGAAGCATAAAAGAAAAATGCCATGGCATGAACCTTACTACATAAAATTAGGAGACAATCAAGCACGTTTTCCTGAATTTGGGTTGGACTTGGGGCAAAGGACTTTCCGTCCCTTGGCACGTCGACGTTTCAAGATTGCCCTTCCGCTGGTGGTTCTCATCCGTCGACGAAAGCCATGAGTCCTGGCTAGAGACTTCCTAGACCTGTTCCTTCTGGTTTGACAAAGAGCTGCCTTCCCAGCTCTCACAACTAGGCCAGAACCTCTTTCTTTCCTCATCCCCATGTTAGAATTCAAATCCAATCCCAATGATAAACCTGAAAAGAAAGGATTAAATCAGATTCAAGTAAACAAAAGAGTAGCTATTCACCCAAAAGCTTCTATAAAAGTAATACACATTGCTAAATTAGGCACAGGACCATACAAACACATTAAACTATACCATCTAGAACTTTATAAGCTCTTACCTATCATAAATTGCTTCTAAAAACCTACTGTTTTTTAAGAAACCAAAATTAATTGCAGCTGTATTGGCATAAACAATAATTGTCCAATTTTGGATTCCATCAGAAAAATTCCATAAATTTCAACTTAAATTTAGAGAATCCTCACTCTAAAATCAACAGATTACAGTACCCAGGCAGAATAGAAATTAACCAAAAAGACGATATCCGAAGCAAAATTGAAGGTAAATTTAGATTACCTGAGAAGGAAGAAGGAAATGAGAGAGAAGACGAAGAGAGAAAAGAGCAATGGAGAAGTCCAGAGCGAGAAGTAGAATTGGTGGTGACATTCATTGAGAAATTGCTTCTTGATCTATAACCAGTCGAGAGAGACAAAGAAGCTGACGGGTTGCAAGAAGTCTGTACGCTTCGAGTGGATATCCATGGTGGTGGTGAAGATGATATGATGGAGAATGAAGCTGCCATTTTTAATGTTCTCTGTTTCCCAGCGAAACTTGTTCGTTATCCTGCCAAAGCTATGGCTGCAAAACTGGCCTTATCCAGTTCGACACTCTCGGCTTCAGACAGTTATTCAAGAAAAATGCATTTTAAAATGCAAAAGCCCTAGAAGTGACAGAAACGATGTCGTTTTGAAATGTAGATCGGCCCATTAGCCCAATAGCTTACTTATAATAGCCCATTTTCAAACTAGGCTGTAACTTGTAAACTTATAAGGATAACAAAAGCAGTATAAGAAAATATTATTTATTAAACCGTTAATGAGTAATTTTTTAGTTGATACGATACATTTTTGTGTTCAGTCATGAGATATATTTATTATAAATAATAATAATATACTTTAAATATTTATGATCATACAAATTAATATGTAGACATTATTATTTTATATAATGTCATTTCTATTCTTTTTTTTTTAATGTAAAAGTGGTAAATTTCATATTATTTGATATGAGATATTAAAATGAATATGTTGATAGAGATGAGTGGAGTGGAGTAACCCATGACATTAAACAATGGTTATAATATTACTAAAAATGTGTAATGTCAAGGAACGTAATAATGATTTCATTATCTTTTTTTATTAACAAAATTTAAAAATTGATGTAATGTATTTATCATTAAATTATCATGTTTAGTTTGTTTTGTGCAATCATAAATTTCTACTTTTATAAAGAGTGGGTTAGATCCTTAGTATTCGTTGTTAGTGGACTGGGCTGGATCCTTATAAGGAATGATTAAAGTTTCATCTTAATTACCACTTATATATAAGGATAAGCTTAACAACTTATCATGAGTGATTATGAAATTACCCTACCCTACCCTCATTCTCCCTCTCACTGTGTCAAACCCTCCCCCCTTCCTCTCTCTATGTTCGATGCATCTAGCTTGGAGATCAATCGTTTTTTCTTCCGTTCATCGACGTAGTTGAACGTCACTGGTAATACACGACCGTGGTGATCGTATCTTCCACTGTTCAATCACATCAATGGAGAAGTAACCCGATAAACCAGATCCATTATACTTGTGATTAAATATGTTTATATAAATCCTCCATTGGCATCTGAACCAAATATTTTTGTAATCTGTGATTTTTGATCCATTATACGAAGAAATAAATTCCTTTTGATTAAAATAAAATTAGACCTGTTCAAAAGCCCATTGGTCCGCCCAGCCCGTCCAAGCCCGCTCTTTAAAGAATGGGCTTGGACGTATATGTTTCGTAATAGGTCCGGCCCGATCCAAGCCCGCATATGGAGTAGGTTGGGCTTGGTATTTGTCTCAAAACCCAGGCCCAGCCCGGCCCGAAATTTTAATAATAATTTTAGTTTAATAAACTTTATATTCCATAAATAAAAATTTTAAATTTCTTCAACATAAAAATTTTCAAACCATATATTTTTTTAGAATTGGTGAACATGTACATATTTTCGTTACTATTTTATTTATTACTATCAAAAAAGTATTTTTTTTTATTTAGGATTAAGCTAATTGATTTTTATTGAAATAATCCTGTAAAATTTAGTTTATTGTATTTTATTATTTATATTTATAGTATAATTTTTTTAGTTTAATTTGAATTTTTTAAAAAATACAAAGATATTAATTGGGCCGGGCCGGGCCGGGTTGGGTTGTATTTTATAAAATTAGCATAAATGTTTTTTATTTTATTTTTAGAAAAAATAATTTTTTTTGGATGCGTTTTCTTCCTATTTAAAACACGTACAAAGACTGAAACTGTTGAAATAGATTGTTTATGAATATTTAGGAATAATCAGATTTATATCAAACCATTTCAATCTTGACGGATGATGCATTGTGCGTAAACATCTGTTTCTGCTCGTCATCTCGATAAACAGACCACTTTACCATGATTAGAGACCCCAAAGACCTTAGATCAGATAAAACCATCAAGCCAACAAAGGCTCGAATGATGGTGCGTAGAATGCATGGGCTCCATAGTAGACCAGACACGTATCGCACATCCATAGGCGGACAATGACATGCGTCTAAGCGTTGGGAAAATCCGTGCACATCCCATGCCCTGAGCGCGTAGGAGGCACATGTTGGCATGTGGACCCCCCCCCCCACCGACGTTATTTTTCGAAGAAATTTTCCTGACTCCCGTTTTGCAAAATTTTTTAATTGCTTTTGAGAAACAAAATATTTAATTTTAATTTATTGGATGTTTAAAAATTTTCTATATTCCAAAAAATTATTTATGTTCCAGAAAATTTAAGAAAGTTGAGTCATATATATGGATCATAACGTATTTTTTATTATATATGATTATTTGTATTTGTACATTTAATGTGTGTTTATGTTTTATATATATATATATATATATATATATATATATATATATATATGACACCCAAATTTTTACGTTTTTCCCATCAGTTACATAAGTTGAAAATTGCAAGTTAAATAGGAGAGTCGGATGAGATAATATAGAGGTTATCTTACTCCACACAGTAAAGATGCACAAACTAATGCAAGATTGCATTTGTGGTGGTGGTCTAACTTTTGGGTGGGACAACAACCTTCTTTTTAATAAGTTGATTAGATCTCTGTCATTCCAACGAATGCAAGATAGCATCCTGGAGGTATATCGGTCATAACTATAAGAGGGCCATTGGACTTCTCCTCGAGCAATTAAGTGGCTTGAGAGTTCGAACTCCGATTGGGCGTTCACAACTCTTCTCCCACGCATTCACCGTAGGCTTTCTTTGCCTTTCTTACATGCAATGCCATATGGACACGTGAGAAGTTTACGTGGGGCCAACGTGGATCAGACATAATCGAAAAATCACACTATATGGATTTTTCCGTTAGTGAATCCTAAAATTACGCCATCTAGCTAATGTTAAAGGTTAAGATTGTACAATTTTTGTATGTATGCTCTTAATTCGCTCTTTCCCAATAATCATACGGCTATTTTTTGTACTTATCCTATAAAATTATTAATTTTCTTAGGCATAAGATCTAAATTTACCTTGGTGTTTTTTAGTAACTTCAGATCTACTTCTAATATATAAAATGATACAAATATTCTGTGAACATTTCCAAATTCAGTTTATCGATAAATTGTATGGACGGTCTGATATGATAGTGAAACAAATATCAAACCAATTCGTTCAAATTTTTCGCTAAATATAGATAAATTTAATCTTATTTAAAAACATTAAAACATTAAAGATAAGTTTGCATATTATCCCATTTTCTTATGTCAACAATATAGCTTACTTGGAATAGAATTCAACAGAGGATTTGTGTTTGGAGAAGCAACATAATTTGTAGAGATTGGATAATGTAAAGCCAATATGTGTAACTAACTAATTATGGAAAGTTTAATTTGGTGGATGGAACTTTTTATTCTCTTTATTGCTTACATGGAAAGATAATATGATTTTCAGTTAACATATCCACATTTTGATATGATGGGTATAGCTTTCAGTTGCTTCAACTTTTCCCAATTCTGTTTAAACATCAAATTATCTTCCAACCAAAATTAATACAGACTATATACTCATTTAATACCAATCCCACCTCTAACTAATTTCATGTCAAATTTTATTAATTTTTTGAGCAATAAAGTAATTCTTTTACATAGTTCTTGACTTAAAATTACTTGAGACTAAACCTAACTATCAAGAAATTATCAAAAAAAAAAAAAAAATATATCATCTTCTTCATCTAAATTTTAATGTTTTTTCAGGCTTTTCACCGAAAAATGAGTACATTATTTTTTAGAACAACTTATCGAAAATAAATATTGTTATTTTTGTACTCTAATTAAAATAAATTTTGAATAAGAGGTTCTTCTGGAATGGGAGCCTAAACTGTCTTCCAACCGGTTATAGTTGTCCTTGCGCGAAAAGAAATATTCTAATGGGGTGTTTATTAGAAGGAATATAGGAGGTGAGATAGGGATAAAAAAAACACGAGATAAGTTATCCCGTGTTTGTTTGGAAGATAGAAAAGTGAGACATATAATGGATAAGCCTCTTATCCCTCAAATCCTATATCCAAGAGATGGTGGTATAAGGAGGTTGGATAAACTCTTGCGATTTTAATAGGATGAAAAAATTCATCTTATCCCTTAAATTAATGTTATGTAGTTTAAATAAGGTTAAAATAATAAAATGTATTATTTTATCTCTATTCTTATCCTACATACCAAACATTGAATAATAATTCTCGACTATCATATTTTATCCTTATCCCAACTATTTGTCTTTATCCCTATTCCAACCTTTATCATTATCCTTATCCCAATAGAATATCAAACGCTTATATATTTGAAAGGGATAATTACTAATCTAACCCAATCAAGGACCCTAATTTACATATCTAACCCACCTTGCTTCCATTTTACCAAATTAGACATTTAAACCCATTTTGGACAAAACTACCCTTATCTGTGTTTGAAGGTTCATTTCCTACTTCCCGCTGCTTCCACTTCGACTTCCTCACCTGACCTTTCCCATTCAACTTCATTGTGGTTCATCTTCTTCAGTTTCAGTGTGTTTCAACTGCATTTTACGTTTTGAATTCATCACTATATATAATCCGGGCCGTTCTTCTCTGCATTTTCATTTTTATTTTCATCTCCTACCTCGCGGCCCGTTTTCATCTACTGCGCGCGGAGGTTATGGCGAGAAAACGGAAGGCGGCGGCAAACAAAGAGGAAGGACAGACGAAACATAAGGTAAGCATGCATCATCTTCTTCCCTGTTGTTTCTGCCATTAATGAAGATTAAATGCGCTCGAATGCGATCATATTTTAACTGTATGTAAATATGGTCGCATTTGTTACCTAAATGCGCTCAAATGCGACATTCAATTACGTGAACACTGTCGCATTTGTTACCTAAATGCGCTCAAATGCGACGAGTCATTACCTTAAACTATCGCATTTATTACCTAAATACGCTCAAATGCGACAAGCTACACCCTTAAACATTGTCGCATTTGAGCGCATTCACAAACGAATGCGACAAGATTGTAAGTGAGACAAGGAATTATACATAGAATATGTCAGATTTGTTAGTGAATTTAATATGTGTATGTTTAAAATTGTTACAGCATGATCCCAGGGAAGCCAAAAAGGGCAAACATAGTTCCATTTTCAAATATCCCAAGGCGGTTGCTTCAGATGCTCAAGTAACAGTGAGGTTTAATGTGGATTCTGGGGTCATGATAAAGAAGTACTTGAGTGAAAAGCAGTTAGAAATGTATAGAAAAACATGTTTTTGTCAATATTTGGATATGAAGATTGCTGGTTTCTCTTCTGGAATAGTTCATCATGTCCTATCGCGGGAGATTAAACATAAAGAAAGTAAACACAGGGAGATGTGGTTCAGGGTGAGGGGAGTTGATATGAGGTTTGGAGATTGGGAGTTTGGCCTGATAAGTGGTTTAAGGTTTGGGGTAAACATGGGAGAATTCATGGAAAGAATGTCTGAATTAGAGATGCCGCATAGGTTGCGAAATAAGTACTTCAAGCAATACGAGACAATAACGACAATTAACTTCTTGGAAGTTTTGCAAAGTATAGAATGGAAGAAGAAGGATACGAATGACAGATTTAACCAAGATGTTGTGATGATTGCCATGTTGTACTTTGTGCATGGCAATATACTGGACAATGCTAACGATAGGCATGCAAAGGATTGGGTTTTGGATCTTGCAGATTATCCAAGACTGTTTAATGAGTTTCCATGGGGTATGTTGGCTTGGGAGGATACATATAGGTTCTTGGACTGGGCCATTAGCAAAAGACTGAAGCAATTAGAGGCAAATGCAGCGGGAAATAGGAAACGCGTTCCATATCAACTTATCGGATTTGCACACGTATTCCATGTATGATTTGTGTATATATGTTTGGTGTATGAATGCGCCCGAATGCGATCACCAAAGTTACATCTGTGTCGCATTTAGTGTTGAATGCGCTCAAATGCGACAAGGTTGGGTTGCTAAACTTGTCGCATTTAAGCGCATTCAAATAGAATGCGACAAGGTTGGGTTGCTAACCTTGTCGCATTCGAGCGCATTCAAATGGAGTGCGACAAGTTTATAATTCTTATCAAGGGATACCTCTTATTTGCAGAGTTGGATTCTTGAGTTGTGGAATGTGACTCATGCATATTACACAAGGAGAAGTGGCAACCCACTTCCACGTTTGCTGAGATGGACCCAGAGAATAGTCCCCTCAAACAAAGCAGTCAGAGAAACGTTTTCTGTAAGTGGAATGAGATTTGTATGTTTCCATTTATTTTGTATTTGTTTACCAATACATTGCTATTTTTTTGCAATGTAAGGTTGCTGATCCTCCAGACGCACGTCTTGTGGTCGAGGATAAAGAGAAAGAGTTCGATTGGTACACGTATTTGGTGGACAATGTTGAAGGACGGGAAGCTGATATAGATGCAATATTTGCCCAAATAGGGAAAGGTAAGAAGAAGGTTGAAGATGAGGAAAAGGAAGGTGATGAGGAGGAGGGGGGTGATGAGGAGGGTGATGGTGAGAAGGGACATGTTGAAGAGGGAGGTGATGATGAAGAGGGTGGTGAGGGAGCTGAAGATGATGAGGAAGGGGATGATGAAGTTGATAGATATATCCTTGCATCACGGTCACAAACGACCGAGATAAATCAACTTCAGAAAGTTCTGATGGATGTGCTTGATAGGCATCATAGGTGGTGCAAGGGGGAATTTAGCAAGGTCGGTAGTAGGTTGGGCAGCCTAGAGGAACGAGTATCATTGATTGAGGGGGATATAAAAGACTTAAAGGCGATGGGTCGACCGAATACTAATCGGGAGAATGAGGAGGCTGAGACCAGTATTGTTTGGGAGGAGGTAGGCATGGTCCAAGAGGAGCCAAGTAAAGATGGAAAGGAGCAAGAGACAGCTGTTATGGTTCAGGAGGAGTCAAGTAAAGATGGAAATGTTCAGAAGGAGGCAAACGTTCAAAAGGAGGGCGATGAGGTTAATAGGGGTGGAAATCGAGAGGAGGTCCAGAGTGTTATTGTCGTATTAGACGATTCTGCGCCCGATGAAGTTGTCCATCTTGATGATTCTGTTCCTGAGGAAGTTGCCCAAGTAGGGGAGGTTTCCATAAAGTGCCAAAAGAGGTTGCACCAAAGTTGCAGCAAGTCCAAGAAGTCCAAAAGGTAGAAGTTGGTTGAATTTATACATGAAATCGTATCTCTGGGTCGCATTTTGTTATAGAATGCGACAAGCTATTACCTGAATGCTTGTCGTATTGGAGCGCATTCACCTCCAATGCGACAGGCTATTACCTGAATGCTTGTCGCATTGGAGCGCATTCACCTCCAATGCGACAGGCTATTACCTGAAAGCTTCAAGGAGATAAGCTCATTACCATGTTTTTCCTTTTTTAGGTGGTTGCCATAAAAGAAGATAAAGGTCCAATGAGGGGTAGAGGGACTGGGAAAGGTGAAGATAAGGGTCCAACCCGAGGAGGTAAAGTTCCAACCCGGGGTGGAGGCAGAGTTAGAGGGAGAGCATGTGGAAAAGGTAAACGGGTTCCTAAGATGAGCAAGTATTTGAATTCACCGTTCACCGATCCATTACAGTACACCGATCCATTAGCCTTATATGGTGGCCAATACATTGGCGGGTTTGAGGAAAGACCAGTTATTTGTAATGTTGATGATCAGCGCCACCGAGTAGATGCATGTTTGATAGAGGAGCTAGATGCGTGGCTCAACGGGCCTGAATCAACTGAGGGAATACGTTTGGGTGGTTTAGATATGTACCTGCTTGAACCAAAGTTTTTCAATACCCTTTGGGCCGATGGGATGTATATATGCAATGAGGTAACATTAATCTATCCAATATTCCCTTTTCATTTGTAATTAGGTGTCTTTTACTATAGTATTAAAGGTTTACATAATCACTGTTGCAACATATCACTGGTTGGTTCTATTTACTGAGACGATAGTCAGTACAAACTGAGGTGGATGCAGAATGGACTACAGTTGATACAGATTTTGTTGGATTAATGGGCCAAGCCATGTATGTGAAGGGGTTTAATGAACCGGGGTGGGATAGTGAAGACTATTTCATACAAAGAGTAAAAGGTGATACAGATAATTTTGTTCGCCCTTGGCACACAGTGAAAAGAGTGTTCATTCCGATCAACTACAAGCAAGAGCACTGGATCCTAGGAGTGTTAGATTTGCGGTCTATGCACCTGCACATATATGACAGCCTTATCTCAAACATGTCGGAGCAACCTTTGGATGAGTTCCTCCAAACACCCTTACAAGTCATTATTAGAGTCATGGAATTGAGCGGCTATTTTGTAGATGGACGTGAAAATGTGAGACGGATGATCACTTGGAGTAGAGTTCCAGGGGTGCCACAACAAATGTCCGACTCAAATGACTGTGGTTTTTGGACTTGCATAAACGCACAAGTCTTAAGTGGATTACATGATCTCCCGCATGATGACTCATATGTATATCCATACAACTCTACGGATGGCACTTTCTTCCGTTTGCGCCTTGCAGTTGAGTTGTTTCATGGACGGTTGTTAGATTTCAAATGATATTGTAATAGCATGTTTTTTGTTATATATTATGTTTTATTTATGTAAGTCTATTGTGTTCTATGTTCTCATTTAAAAACCTTGTCGCATTTGAATGGAATGCGCTCAAATGCGACAAGTAATATTCAAAAGGGAATTTTCTGAACCCCATTTGAGCGCATTCAACACTCAAATGCGACGAGGTTTGTTGCTAACCTTGTCGCATTTGACTGGAATGCGCTCAAATGCGACAAGTAATATTCAACAGGGAATTTTACGAAGCATTTGAGCGCATTCAACACTCAAATGCGACGATTTTTGTAAACAACCTTGTCGCATTTGATTGGAGTGCGCTCAAATGCGACAAGTAATATTCAAAAAGGAATTTTCTGAAAAAACAAGGTAAAGTTGGCTGCCCCATAGAATCATAAAGTCTTAAAACAAGCACAATGTTAAGGACAAATGATATTAATCAACTCGGTCATAAATGCTTTGAGGTAGTAGTGTTAGAACAACTTGCTGAACTTGAGATTACACTAGGAAGCCGTGTAGTGTTTGGAAGCATGGATGGACAATTCAAACGATTATGACCGATGCTCCCGCATCTGCTACACCTTGTGCAAATTACATCTTCACCCACGGATGGCCTTCTTTTCTAACCTTTTGGTCGACCAGCAGATCACCCCTCCTTCTTAGGAGGAAGCACCTTCATAGGATTCTCGTTCACTTTCCATTCCGATTGGTGACCAAGTGGATATATCGAGTCACCCCATGCCAACTTAAGTGACTCGTTGGTGTAGTAACGATGCACCCACCTATAGGCGTTGTCCATCCTATGTTTGGAAGCAACTTTGCATACGTGTTCACATGGAAATTGTGCTAGTTGCCATTTCCTGCACGTACATGTTCCTGCATTTAAATCAACAAGTCCCCCCTTTACCCGATCACCGATTTGAAAGGTGTGATTATCCACAGGGAAATACGAACAACGTACTGCTACCCCTACACGCTTTATCATCTTTTTTTTCGGCAACTTGGCCAAATACCCCACACGTTCTTCTACAGAAACATATTAATCTCATAAATAGTTATGTATGATAAATAAAATAAAATAAAAGACACGTTTATAACCTACTTCTGTACGCCTCTCGTAAAACCATTTCTGTAGTGTCATGCGTATGAACTCAACCAACATTGTTATTGGTAGACGTCTAGCCTCCACCATTAACGCGTTGAATGATTCTGCAACATTCGTGGTGATAATGTTATACCGATGTAGACACCGAGTCGGAGGACCTGTGACGAAAACCTGAAAACAAGACGGTTGAAACAATTGATTCCGGAAGTTTTGAAAAACAAAAAATATATAAAGAATAATAAGTACATAATAAAGAAGAAAGAGTTACGGCGGGTCGCTGTTGTTGATCGGATGGCTCGCGAATACTTAGCGGCATGGTGCGAGTGCTTAGCGACGGCCGGCGCACGTTCGACGACAGTCGGACGCCCGCTCGACGACGTAAAGAGCGCGCTCGACGTCCGTCGGACGCACGCATCCAACCACGAATGGCACGTGCTCGGCATCCGAGCGATACACGGGCCCGGCGGTACGGAACGCACGCTCGTCGACCACGAGGCGTGTGCGCCCGGCAGCGCGGAACGCACGTTCGGCGGCCACGACGCGTGGACGCCCGACGGCACGGAACGCGAGCTCGACGGCCGCGGGACGTGCGCGCCCGACGGTGCGAGACGCGCCCCGGCGGCCGTTGGGCGAGCGCCCAACCACGCCGGGCGGACACCCAACCTTGCGTTGGGCGGCCGCCCAACAATGTTGGGCGGTAGCCCAACAAATGTTGGGCGGCCGCCCAACAATGTTGGGCGGTAGCCCAACAGTGGGTTGGGCGGCCGCCCAACATGCCATGGGCGGCCGCCCAACCCCCTTGGGCGACGCCCGATTTTACTCGGGCGTCGCCCATTTTTCCGGGGATCCGTTTGCCTATAAAAGGCACGGATCCCCATGCATTTGAAGGAGGAGAGAAATTTTTGGAGCTTTCTCACTCTAAACATTTTTAGAGAGAGAAAGTCAATTTTTTGGAGAAAATATTTTTTTTCCCAAAAAAATCCAAATTTTCCAAAGTTAAATTTTTACTAAAAAAACACAAAAAAAAAGGGAAATCACGACTCGTGGAATCAATCGGCTTCAACTGTCAGATACCGAATTTAAGGTATTATCCGAGGACTAGACTCTTTTATTTTATTTAATTTATATTCGTCTTCTATTTATTTTTTATGTTATAGTTTTTATTTATTTAGTTATTCATTTATTTTATCACGTTTTATTTAATTAGCGTATTTATTTAATTCTCGTCTCGTGTTGAATGAAATTCGGTTTTGTTTTAAAATAAAAAACCTCGTTTTAATATCCCAATACGAACCGTGATCCGATAAAAAGGTAGTTCGGGTATTGAAAACGTTGTAATTATAAGTTTTAATTCAAAGAACTTCCAAATAACGTTTTAAAATAAAAACGTCGTTTTAGAAATTTCCGTTATTGACTATGATCCATTTTTGGTAGTTCGGAAATCCAAAACGATTGAATTAGATTTAATTTAAAGCTTTTGAATAAATCTGGAAATAATTGGAGTGCTGCTGTAATTTGCCGTTTCTGTCACTAATTGCTGTTTACCGATGGATTTTCGGTCGGTAAATCTGCCAGAATGTAAAAAATGCCATTTTAGTCCATTTTTCTTAACTTTCAAGCTTTTAATCCTTTATACATATATGTATAGTTATGTAATATATGTTTTCAAATTATTTTAGACATTTAGTATGTATAATTATTTAGGATATTTTTTATATCACTTTTCATTCTATTATTAATTATAAGTATATGTATATATATATTCTCTTTTTCATTCATTTGAGTTATATTAGATTTTATTTTAAATGTTATTTACTTGGGCATTTTGGGGGATAATTAGTAGATATTGGGGTGAATATATATTATTTTTGACATTTAAAACTATATTAGTTATGTATATATATAGTTTTGGGATATTTTGGGCTATATCAATTATTATTAAGAAAAACTATTTTTAGGATAAATGTTATTTTCTTATTTAAGAGTTTTAGTTACTATTTTCAAATGTTTAAAGTATAAATGTGTTATGTTTAGTATTTTCATATATGTATAATATAATCTTTTTCCATTAACTTTTATTTCATATTCTCTTTTTGATTGAAATGTATATATATATATATGTTTATATTATTTCTTTTATTCTTTTGGACCATTTATGGGTCCATATTTCAAATGGGCTTTATTTGGGAGTGACTTGTGATTCAATGGTTTATTGTTTTAATTATGACAAGTAAAGATCCATTAAAGAAAATGGGAAAATAAGTCACAAAGGAGTTTTCAATTTAATTATTTAAACTAATGAATTTTTAGAGGTTCTTAATCTCAATAAATAGAGTTTTCTTGACATTTCAAAATCGTTTCTCAAAACACCACGTTTTAAAACCTTAATCCGTTCCAAAGGCAGATTAAGTGAACATGGTAATTAAAATCGCTTTCTTTGTGAATAATAGAGTTTTTGAATCATTTTCTTAAAGGATTTGTAAAAAATAAAATTGACTTGTATGTTTAACCACGTTTTCTTAACTAAAGGTTTTTGTCTCAAACGTTTCCAAAGCACTTGAGTCGTTCCAACAGTGACTCGAGTAAACTTCACTAATCGGGGTTTTTTAAACGCACCTAAATCGTTCCAACGGTGATTAAGGTGCGAACCATATAAATAAGCTCGTTTTGGGGAAATAAGTTAGTGTAGAATAAACACACGACATGACATTTAAATAAAGTTGTAAATAAATCACTTATTTCTTCCCCCTTCTCTGTGTATGTATAATATAAATGAGTGATTCTTTACTAATATGGCTTTCCAATAATATATGCTCAAAACGGTTTCTGGAAAAAGAAAGAAAAGGTTTCAAATGAATTTTAAACTTAAAGAAGTATACGATTAGTCCGTTATCGCCTAACATGCTGAGTAGGAGGCCGGTGGTTCATAATCGGGCGATGTTGGGGTGCCTAGTAACCTTTCTTCGGAAAGGAGCTAGCCTTCTCGGCTCGTACCTAAGTTTCCCGAACCCACACCGGTCTCCCGCAAGGGATCGGTGTTCATTTTCCCATTCGTGGGTGGCGACTCTTCCATATCTCCGAGCTCCGATCCTGCCGAGCAGTTTGATTCCACGATTGGTTGCTTTCGGCGCCAATCACCGCTTACATCGCCATGAGGTTGTCCACCCCCCGGTCCGCCCGGGAGATTAGGTCGCGGCACCTCGTCTAACAAGTGGCGACTCTGCTGGGGAAGCGAGAAATTTGATTCCGGAAGGTGTGTATTAAGCCTTTAACGGAGACAGATCGTATTATTTCTTTTCGTATGCATTCATGTGCATTATTGCAAACCTTTTGGGTAATTTCCGCGAAACCTCTAGCGAGAGTCCATTCGTCGCTCGAAAGAGGCTAGTGTAAGTTCCCCCTTACAGTAAGGCGCCAAAGGGTCCCCATCCATTCGTTAGGGGCGAATTTGTGCAGTCCTATGAGGTCCCGCGCTCAGCCGTGTCAGCATATAGTAGCCTTAGAAGTTTCCATAGGATTACCCGTTACTATTTTTGATGTGATAAATGAATCAGTTCGTGTTTTCAAATTGCCATAATACGTGTCCAATCCTAACATATGTAAAGAAAATGAAACGATACGTTAATGTATACTCTTAAACCGATATACGAACTACCCCAAAGCATTGAAACGATTCGAACTAAAGACGACTTAGTCATCTCGTAAGAATGAACTTGTGCGACCCGCCTGGTCCCTTTCCGTGTCCCGAAGAAGGCACATGTTCAGGAAATACGTTATGACGTAAGCACGTATTAGTGCGGATCGGTTTAATATTAAGGATAGTTATATCTCGATTCAAAAGACTATATTAACGAGTAGTCGTTATTCACATTCTTTAAATAGGTTGGGATAAAACGAAATTATGACGAAACGAAAACGGAGAACATTTCTGTTTCGAATGACCCTGTTCTAACGTAAAGAGTTTTGCAAACGCGACCCGTCCCTTCCGAATAAAAGACGAGCTCTTACGTTATGCCTTGTGTCTTTCTTAAGAGAAATGGACGTGTCCGCAAAAGGTGACTAAGACAAAAGAAAAGACAAAAATAAACAAACGACCAAAACCATTCTTTATCTACGATATATGTCAATCTCGAGAGTAGTTAAAGAAAATAAACCAATGTCGTTGGATACGTGTCTCGAACAAGTATATGCGCTGTTTAAAATCACGAAGCCGAATCGAACCAAACCGCATGATTGCGCCATATGGACGAGACTGCGGGTTTTGACTAACGACTCGATCATTTCGACCGTTACCAAAACTGCAAGAAATATGGCCTGATATACGTGTTTGCTTAATTCGTGCCTAAATGAAAAAGAACGGTGAAATCCTTGCTTCGAATAAACATGCGATTCAACGAAACGTTGATTTTCTACAGCCACGCTAAGGTGATATATCCCGTAGATTGGAAAGAATAAAGAGTTGTAATAGCCGAAAGATTACCGTGCGCTCAAATAAGACTCGCCGCCTTTTCACGTAGCCAAAACGAGCAAGTGGATTCTTGACGCTAAAAACAAACACGTTACGCGATGAGTCCGTTCCCTAAAATAAAATCCAAAAGGTGATTTCATCACTAAATAAACACGTGGCTGCATCTCTCGATAAATCCAAAAGATCCCGTCGTAATTGAAAAATCGAGACACGAACCCACGCAGATAAAAGGGAACGAGTCATTGTCAATAACGAACGATTGAACTAAAAGAATAACTCGTACCACGTTTAAAATCCGAGATGCGTTCAAGGGGTGTCAAAACCAGAACTGATGCATCTCGCAAAATAACAAAAGACGAGTTATTCGAAAGGACAATCCATTTGGTCGATATCTTAGTCACTAAACGTTGGTACGTCAAAACGAACTGTATTGTCTGATGAATGATTTACTTTTCCGTAATAATCGACGGCATCACGCGTCCTCTAGACCATGATGTGAGCCCATACCAAAATCCTAGGAAAGAGACTTGGACCAGCGAGTGTGTGGAGGAATAAGGATGGAAGAGAGATGATGTGATGATTGTGATTATTATCTAACGTTGCCTTATTGCAATCTAATTACGCGTTATGTACGATTTTCGCTAACTAGTTTGTTTGTATAGATTTATATCTTGTTGTACATCAGTTGAGTAAGATTTAAGTTATAATGCGTTCTATGCTTAACGAATCATTGCAATCATACCATATAGAGCGTTGCATGCTAACCGCATTGCGTGCAGCCATTCTAGGTTTCGTAGATTTAGGACGTGTTTATCAGGAAAGTGAGAAAGAGTCGACCCCAGCGTCGCGTGTCATTCAGGAGGCATACTAGTTATGTCGTGACGTATCCCATACGTCTTTGCCTTGTCGTACCTATATGTTGGGACGCATCCTATGCGTCCTTGGCACGTCTCGCGCGTCTTCACCGTGTCGTTTGTATGCTAGCTAGGAGGTATGTCCATTATGTCGTGACGTATCCTATGCGTCTTTGCCTTAGCATACCTTATGCATGGTAGTGTACCTCGTATGTTTCTTCAGTGTCGTAGGCACTAGTCGGAAGGTACAACCCTTATGTCATAGCATGCCCCATACGCTTTTGTTTTGGCATACCCCGTATGTCACGGCACCTCCAATATGTCCTTACCCCGTCAAGAGGCGTACTGTTCTCTCGTGACGTATCCCCTATGTCCTTGCAGTATCGTGTCATCACACGTCCACCCGTCAAAATTCCCACCTGTCATGTGGTGACGTATTCCTTACATCTTTACTTTGTCGTACCCCTGGGGACGTAACGCACCCCCATGCATTTTCCATTAATCATTCAGACACCGATCAAGGGGCGTACCTGTTATGCTATGACGTATACCACATGTATTTTCCCTGTTGTGCCTCGTATATTATGATCCATTCCTTGTGCCTCTACCACGTCATTACACATCGGTCAGAAGGGGTACCATGTGTGTCATAACGCATCATGTACATCTTAGCCTCATTCCTTGCGCCAAGCAAAGGGCATAAGTTGTATGCCCCATATGTCAGGGCATATCAGGTGCTGGTTCACCATATTATATACGTTAGACAAAAGGCATACCATTTGGGCCGTGACGTATCCCATACGTCCTTACCTCATCCCATCTTCCATATCGTGAAGTGTCCCATGCGTCTCCATCACGTCAGCTATAGACCAGTCAAGACGTGTACTCGATGCACCACCATGCATCACGTACGTTCGGGTATTGTCAAGGTTGTACATCGCGATAGGTCGCATATGCATCTTCCATATCAGATACACTAGTCAAGAGCCATATCCCGTGTAACAGAAGGCATACCCCGTATGTCGTGATGAATCTCGCGCATCTTTACTATGCCTCACATACCCGTCAAGTGGAGCACCTTTAGACCTTGAGGTATTCCCTACGTCTTCGTTGTGTTATACTTTGTGTGGGATACGCCGTGCACATCTTTATCGTCTTGTCTATACCATTAGAAAGTGTACCTAGTGCATCGTGACATGTCATGTGCGCCTTCACCGTAGTGTTTACGTCATCCGGAGACATATCCCATATGTTGTAATGTATCCCGCATCCCTCTATCATGGTTAGGACTTGTTTGGTGGTCATACCCCGCTTATCCTGACATTCGCATCGTGGGGCAGGTCCCGTATACTATCCGCACGGTCAACTCAAGACATACTAGGTGTGTCGCCATGTATGTCGGTTGTTCCAAAAAAAAAATAATAATATCACGATGTCGGTTCCCTCGAGACTCGAATTAACCATTCATCACATGCCTCATACACGTCCTACTTATGCCTCAAGACATACCATGTATGTCGCTACGCCTTAACCAACACATCTCAAGATTATGACTGGCACCTTGATCTCAAATAGAACCATAATCTCACGGGTCGTCGTCACCTCCCTTTCGTATCTCAAGACATACCCATGGATGTCGCCACGTTATACACAATTGCCCAGGTGATTCCAAATTACGTTGTTGTATTATCCATGCCCCTCACCTCATAGGTTGCCATCATGACCTTCGTACGCTAAGACATGCCACGTGTGTCGGCGCGCCGTGCACCTATACTCCAAAGTTACGTGATTGTAAGATCGAAACCTTAGGGTCGAGTGAACTGTTTCACACGAATCTCATTTACCTATCGTCATTCGCATCGGGGGAGGTAGTCCATACGTAGCACCTCCATATTTCAGAATTATGGGCAATACCCTGAACTTCGAAACAAACCCTTGACTGGTGTGTTGTCCACGCTTCCCATTTATACCTTTAGGTGCGCCATATGGGTCGTCATAGCGTCCCTTCGTATTTACGTCATTCCACTGTCCGGACCCCAGGTTCACATTGACCCTCTGATGCACGCTTCACACGAAGTCATGGCGTCACATCCGCTCTTTCACTGACGCCTTATAGGTCCCCTCATCACATCTAATGAATCTATGCGCCATTGTACTAACCTCTTGGCTAGTAGGTCATTGTCACACCCCATTGGTACCCGCGGTCGTACCTTGTATGTCGACATGTCAGTGTACTAGGGTAACCCGCGCATCCTTGATCTTCTTGAGACACCCCGTCGCATCTTCAAAACAGCCAAATCTATAGGAGGTGTACCAGGTGTGTCACCGTATATTGTAACACTTCAGTATTCCAAAACATGTGACACTAGTGCTTCGAACACGTATCAGCTTTCGGTGCATATCCCGTATGTCACCGCTTGCGCTTTAGTCATACGTTGGGCCTTGTCAAAATGTGCCCCACATATCGCCTTGTCATCAGCAATATTTTGCAGTCCACGAATATGTCATTAGGCTATCCAATTCTGGACCGACCTTTGACGCGCGTTCCGTATGTCATCCCTCGCACCTTACTCACATGTCAAAGACAGAGTCGTTTATACCATCCAGTCAGGGTTAAGCTTGTGGCACACACCCCCATACGCGGTTTGGTACGTTCTGTTCGCAGGTCAAATGTCGAGTCATTCATGTCATTGAGTTCAAGTTGAATCCGGGGCACGTTCATATATGTCATCACGTGCATCTCGCTTACATCTCCAATATCGAGTCATTTGTATCGTCAAGTTCGAGTCAAACTTTTGACACATACCTGTTGTATAGGGTGATTCAGGTCATTGAGTCCAAGTCACACCATTAGGCATGCCCCCTATGGCCCGTCTCGAGCGTTCCGCTTACACCTTGACACACTGAGTCGTTCATGTCATGAGGCTCCTGTCAAACTTTCGACGTATGCCCCATAAGTCGTCACTCATGTCTTGAGTACGCCTCAAACGGCGGTTTGTTTATATTGTCGAATCCTCGACACGCTCCCCCTACATCGTTGCTACCATTATCCATGGGCCCCGAACTCCGAATTGCCTTATTTACAAGTCTGAGACATATGCCCTATGTGTCGCTATTTGGGTCTCGCTCGTATCGGTAGTATCGAATTGTTCGTACCGCGTCTAAGTCCAACATTTGGCACTTGCCTCGAAGGTCTTGGTTTGCGCCTTCGTTGCCCCTCAAATTGTTCATAGTGATAGGTTCCAGTCTACCCTGTGTGTCGTTGCTGGTATCTCAAATATCGATAATGGACCAAATACGTCATACATATCTACGTAAGATCTTTAGGGATTCTCATAAAACATTTCATCGTCTGGTTTGCATTATGAAACGAGTTGACCTTTGACACATACCAGGTAAGTCATCGTTTGTATCTCGTTGGTACCTCGATCGGATTAGGACACCTCTCATTCTACCAGACGCACTGGTGTCCACAAATTCCTCGAGATATTGGTGTCTCTAGCTTTTGTTAATCCTTAGACTGCACCCTGCGTGTCGGTATTGTGTCTAGCTGACGCCTCCAATGTTGTAGGAGGTACCTCTTGAGTCATCTCTGTGCTTCATCTATGCCCAAAGTTGGTCAGATAATACGTGTGTCGTATGGGTACCCTATTCGTGTCTCGTACCTAGCATGTTGGGTTTCCCCCACGACGGTCGAAAGCCCAAAATTAGGCCATCATATCGCTCGTATAAGTCAATCGTGGGGGCACATCAAGTTGGGACTCCCATCATGCCTTTTGGCTACCTCTAAGGCATACCATATACGTCATCGTTTCCTGAATGCACCACGTTTCAAACCACTATGTCAAGATACTAGTGAGCCAAGTAGGAGTTAATAATTGGCACATACCTCGTACGTTGACGTATGCATCCTATTCGTACCTCGAGTGTTGGGAATTCTGTGTTCGTTATCCCGTCAGATAATACCCATCATTGTAATAGTTGCTTTGCGAGAGAAGCTGACAATTGGCGCACATCATGTATGTCACTCGCGTCTTCCTTATGCCTTAACCTGTTTGAGTCACACCCCGTGTGTTACCATTTTCTGCATAGCATGCCAAGGTTCCGTTACGTCTACGTATTTTTATCTTGGGTTTAAACTAACCATTGACCCACGCCCCATATGTGGTGGTCTCGTCCCGCTTGCTTCTAGTTTAGGACACACCCTCTATGTCGGTTTGTTTCAGGAAACTTGTGTTTCCTAGAAAGGCGGTTCCCTGCTATCAGTATCGTTACCAGGTAAACTATGGACACATGCCCCGCACGTCTCCATCATGGTCTGTTTAGGTCTCGGACATACCATAAGCGTCACATCAGCCCGTGTAACGCCCCGTATCTTCGAAGTACGTCATTGCTACCAATGATGGCAATCCCTCACATACACCTCATACATGGTCGCTTAGGTTGTTCTTTTTAGATCGTGAGTCGTATCAATGTACCAAGTATGTCATTCCCACCACTCAGGTCGCTACCCCTCCAATGTATCTACACGTCACGGATATCATCGGGGTACACTCTCATTTACCTAGTGTCCTAGGGAATTCTACTTATCATGAGGGTCGTCTCAATCTCACAAGTGTCAGTCATGTCAAGCGTCATTCAACATTGTACATCTTATAAAGCATTGCAAGGTAAACTTGTAGGGTTCATACTAATGTGTGTATAACAGTTGAAATGGTTTCAGGCATCGGCACTTCCAAACAGGTAAGTTAGCACAAACGATCAAAGTACTGCCGACGGCTCGGGTAAAAAAAAAGAGAAAAAAAGGGTTTAGCTCTAGTCAAATCATGTTTATGTTGTGAGAAATAAAGCGCAGACCACGAATCATGCATAAATCATACATCCATCTATAGGAGGCACAAGTAGATAGCTTTAGCATTCGCATCGCACGTGCATCATCAAAATTCATAATGCCTAAAAAGCTCCACTCACCGATCCTTTCTCTTTCCTTGTTAGAAACCCAACTCATGGCCCAGTCCAGCAATTCAAACCACAATCTTGAGAGCCGTGTGCAAGGGGCTTTAGCCAAATACATCTTTTCTGATGAGTTCAAACGTGCTCTTAATGATCCGGAGAATACTAAGCATAAGGGGGTTGAAAATTCCCAAGAGATGATAGGAGATTTCAATCTCAGAGCAGAAATCGAGCGAGTTCTTCCCGATATCCTTGCTTCAGATGAATTCAAGATAGAGCTGAAAAGGTTGGTCAGGGAGGTCCTAAGCGAGTCACTAGTTGCGGAAATCCCGAAAGCTGCTGTGGAGAAACCTATGTTCCAGCTCGCGTCACAAGTTAATCCACAAACATTCACTCCACCAAGGGTAGTCTCACACCATATTTCACGAACACAACAAGATCCACACCATCGGGGACGTGAGATTACCAGGGTTGTTCGCCGTCCGTCGCCCACTCAGTATAGAAGGGAGGGAAGGGAATTCTCCACTTTCACTCAACCCTTGTTTGAAGTGTTGGAGGGTCTACGAATGCATGACATACTTCACCCTCTACCAGCCACGGGAGGTCAAACCACTGAATTAGTCAAACACAGGGGCTACTGCCACTTCCACCAGAAATATGGTCACGAAACAAGCACTTGCATGAGGTTGAAGCATGAAATCCAAGATCTCATCGAAGCTGGAAAGATAAGTGATCCAGATCCTTCTCAACAGATGAAGCCTTCGACTTGTTCCTTGAATGGCGAAGTCTACAACGGATCAGGATAATCTAAGGAAGAAGTTCCCGAGATTGAAGACACTTATGAAGTAGGAGAATCTGAAGCTTATTGAAGTAGCATGAGAGAGAGGAGTGCACTTGTAGTCTTTATCTTTGTCTTTTATTTTATCTTCTAATCCACCAGATGTTATTAACCTCCTTTTGAATTCAATGAAATTTCGTTTCTGCAAATTTATCCTAAACATACGTACTTACATTTGATATCTACTCAATTGAGATATTCCCGCTTCTATCATGGTACGGACGTAAGCTCTAGAATATACTTATTGCTCAGTACTTAACCACTGAAGAGAGAAAATTAAGAGAGTAAAAAAAAAAACAAAAAAAGCAAAATAAATCATGAGAAACGATTCCCTGACTCTACGATGATAAGTCGGGCATAGACCCATCAAACGAAGGGTTCTCACCGGCTTTTGCCAGAAAGAAGATTGAGCGACAATCAACAAAGTCCAAAAGAGAGAAAAAGAAAAGAAAATATGGAGCAAGCAACGAGCCCTCAGAGCCATACCTGCACTGAGGCACCGACAAAGATTTCTCCCCCCAAAGGGGGACGCAAGTACAGGAGTGCGCCATTCAGAACGAGGCGGGGGCAACTAACCTATCAGCGATAAAGTATTTTGTTCCAGGATCAACGAAAGGGTTTAGACCTGTGATGACTCAAAGTTAAACAAAGAAAGAAGAAAAAAGGAAAAATGATGCTAAAAAGGCCCAGGGGCAAAGTCAAGTCAATCGGAAGTAAAAGAAAATAAATCAAAAGCTGACGTGATTAGCCAAGAGGCATCAAGGTGGCAAGAGCGGTTGACATTGTCCAACAAATGTGTAATCAAATGTACGAGAGAAGTTCACTGTAACGAAGAAAGATCAAATGCGTAGTCAAGTGAAGCCGAAGGCGGCGACAAAGTTCAAAACTTTAATCAATCTCGAGGGAACCGAAGGATCCTTCTCATGAAAATTAAAAAAAAAAAAAAGAAAGAAAGAAAGAAAATCCCGATAGGTTGAAAATCCGCAAAGGGCGGCCTATGCAACAATAAGGGACACCCCAATAAGTGAAAACCCCACGGGGCGCTTGTTTGAAAATTCCGGGGTAAAAGGAGAGAGTTAAAATAACTGAAGTGTGAAAACCCAAAAAGGCATGCTTTGGTGACAGTGGTTAATAAACTGAGCAGTAAACAATTCAATGTATCTTTGCCAGGTGCTTTATTTAAGCTAGACGGTTGCATTTCTAAGGACAACGCCCGCATCAATAGACACCCCATCTCGACTGAAATCACCCCAACACCCATAAACCGATCCAAAATCTATAAAAAAAAAGAAAAACTAAAAAAAAAGACTATTCCTCTCTCTCATGCTCCATGAAGTCTGGTTCCTCTGCTCCTATGTGGTCCTCTCAAGGGTCAAATTTCGACCAAAGCGTCTCTCCTCCATAGCTACTCCCAACGGCAGTATCCCTAGTTTGGCGCACATGAAATCTCACCTCGAGTTGGCAGGGGCATACGCCCGCATCAACTTCTAACCTACACCAAGACGGTAACTTTAATCGGGGGGCACGGCCCTACAATCAGATCAACGTCCATCTCACTCCGGAAGCTTCTCCATTAACGAAGGCATCGGGCATGAACTCATCGTCAAATGATTAGCATAGAAATGGCCCGTGAATATAAACCCCCTGTGCTATCCGGTATCATTCACAATCAAGAAAGAAAGAAAAGGAGAAGAAAAATTGAACAAAAAGGTTGGATTGAAAACCTCAAAAGAGGCGATCCAAGCAAAAGGAGAGATAGAGAAAATCAATGAGATATAGAAAAGATGAATTGAAAACCCCTAGGGGCAGTTCATGCAAAAGGAGAGATAGAGAATATCGGAGAGATCCCGTTGAGTTGAAAACCCGAAAAGGGCAGCTCAGGCAAAAATTAGGGAGAAAATGAATACGTCAAACTCTGGTTAAAAGCGAGTGCCCCTTTGACACGAGCTCATCAAGACCAAATCCTCATCCTTACAACCCTTGGTTTCAAACTTAACATCGCCCTCATCCTCGCACTCCTTGGGGACGGCCCGAACCATCATTTCTCGATCTGAAGCTACGAAAATCCTCCAAGCCTATGAAAAGGGAATCCATCCGAGTATCTCATCCACATGTACATAGTTTGCATTCCCACATGTCCATACATCCATATAAAGCAAAGCACATAGGCCACACGTGCGCACATTCAAACACACGCACGGTCACCTGCATACGCACATATAAGTGTTTACATGCATCCATAGATTAGGCTACATCCACCCATCTCTATGCATCGCCACATACCTTTCCTTGACACAAGCTCATCAAAACCAAATTCCCGTCCTTATAACCCTTGGTTTCAAACTTATCCTCACCCTCGTCCTTGCACACCTTGGGGATGGCCCGAAGCATCATTTATCGATCTAAAGCTACCGAAATCCTTCAGCCTATGAAAAGGGAATCCATTCGACCATCTCATCCACACATACATAGTTTGCATACACACATGTCCATACATCCGCATAAAGCAAAACACATAAGCCACACTTATGACCATTCAAACACACGCACAGTCACCTGCACACACACACATAGGTGTTTACATGCATCCATAGACTAGGCTACATTCACCCATCTATATGCATCACTACACGCCTGCAGTCGATTTAGAGACTAGGATCGCTAGAAAGAGCCATTTTACCTGCGGTCGATTTAGAGACCAGGGTTGCTATTGAGCCATTTTGCCTGCGGTCGATTTAGAGACCAGGGTTGCTTTTGAGCCATTTTACCCGCGGTCGTGGACCAGGGTCGCTTTTGAGCCATCTTGCCTGCGGTCGATTTAGAGACCAGGGTTGCTTTTGAGCCATTTTACCCGCGGTCGTGGACCAGGGTTGCTTTTGAGCCATTTTACCCGCGGTCGTGGACCAGGGTTGCTTTTGAGCCATCTTGCCTGCGGTCGATTTAGAGACCAGGGTTGGTTTTGAGCCATTTTACCCGCGGTCGTGGACCAGGGTTGCTTTTGAGCCATTTTACCCACGGTCATGGGCCAGGGTTGCTTTTGAGCCATTTTGGCTGTGGTCGATTTAGAGACCAGGGTTGCTTTTGAGCCATTTTACCCGCGGTCGTGGACCAGGGTTGCTTTTGAGCCATTTTACCCTTGGTCATGGACCAGGGTTGCTTTTGAGTCATTTTACCCGCGGTCGTGGACCAGGGTTGCTTTTGAGCCATTTTACCCGCGGTCGTAGACCAGGGTTGCTTTTGAGCCATTTTACCCGCGGTCGTGGACCAGGGTTGCTTTTGAGCCATCTTGCCTGCGGTCGATTTAGAGACCAGGGTTGCTTTTGAGCCATTTTACCCGCGGTCGTGGACCAGGGTTGCTTTTGAGCCATTTTACCCGCGGTCGTGGACCAGGGTTGCTTTTGAGCCATTTTGCCTGCGGTCGATTTAGAGACCAGGGTTGCTTTTGAGCCATTTTACCCGCGGTCGTGGACCAGGGTTGCTTTTGAGCCATTTTACCCGCGGTTGTAGACCAGGGTTGCTTTTGAGCCATTTTACCCGCGGTCGTGGACCAGGGTTGCTTTTGAGCCATTTTTACCCGCGGTCGATTTAGAGATCGGGGTTGCTTTTGAGCCCTCTTACCTGCGGTCGATTGAGAGACCAGGGTTGCTATTGAGCCGCTTTACTTACAGTTGATTTAGAGACTAGGTTCCCAGAAAGAGCGTCTGTCCGCGGCCGATTTAGAGGCAAGGACAGATCGAAGATGAGGAAGGAACTTGCGACATGGAGGTCAGGTATGCTCCCTCCTACTCTTTACGTGTCTTTTACTTTTATATGTTTTACATTGCATGTGTTACGTTAGCAAAAAACGTTTTCAAAACACACACATCACTGTCAAAATAGAAAAGTAGGGGCAACTGTAGACACCGAGTCGGAGGACCTGTGACGAAAACCTGAAAACAAGACGGTTGAAATAATTGATTCCGGAAGTTTTGAAAAACAAAAAATATATAAAGAATAATAAGTACATAATAAAGAAGAAAGAGTTACGACGGGTCGCTGTTGTTGATCGGATGGCTCGCGAATACTTAGCGGCATGGTGCGAGTGCTTAGCGGCGGCCGGAGAAAAGTTCGACGACAGTCGGACGCCCGCTCGACGACGCAAAGCGCGCGCTCGACGTCCGTCGGACGCACGCATCCAACCACGAATGGCACGTGCTCGGCATCCGAGCGATGCACGGGCCCGGTGGCGCGGAACGCACGCTCGTCGGCCACGAGGCGTGTGCGCCCGGCAGTGCGGAACGCACGTTCGGTGGCCACGACGCGTGGACGCCCGACGGCACGGAACGCGAGCTCGACGGCCGCGGGACGTGCGCGCCCGACGGCGCGAGACGCGCCCCGGCGGCCGTTGGGCGAGCGCCCAACCACGTCGGGCGGACGCCCAACCACGTTGGGCGGACGCCCAACCTTGCGTTGGGCGGTAGCCCAACAAATGTTGGGCGGCCGCCCAACAATGTTGGGCGGTAGCCCAACGGAGGGTTGGGCGGCCGCCCAACATGCCATGAGCGGCCGCCCAACCCTCTTGG
This sequence comes from Euphorbia lathyris, assembly GCF_963576675.1. Taxonomy (NCBI): domain Eukaryota; kingdom Viridiplantae; phylum Streptophyta; class Magnoliopsida; order Malpighiales; family Euphorbiaceae; genus Euphorbia; species Euphorbia lathyris. The sequence goes on from NC_088915.1 coordinate 63,331,876, forward strand.
GCGACGACCGATTTTACTCGGGCGTCGCCCATTTTTCCGGGGATCCGTTTGCCTATAAAAGGCACGGATCCCCATGCATTTGAAGGAGGAGGGAAATTTTTGGAGCTTTCTCACTCTAAACATTTTTAGAGAGAGAAAGTCAATTTTTTGGAGAAAATATTTTTTTTCCCAAAAAAAAATCCAAATTTTCCAAAGTTAAATTTTTACTAAAAAAACACAAAAAAAACGGAAAATCAAGACTCGTGGAATCAATCGGCTTCAACTGTCAGATACCGAATTTAAGGTATTATCCGAGGACTAGACTCTTTTATTTTATTTTATTTATTTTCTTCTTCTATTTATTTTTTATATTATAGTTTTTATTTATTTAGTTATTCATTTATTTTATCACGTTTTATTTAATTAGCGTATTTATTTAATTCTCGTCTCGTGTTGAATGAAATTCGGTTTTGTTTTAAAATAAAAAACCTCGTTTTAATATCCCAATACGAACCGTGATCCGATAAAAAGGTAGTTCGGGTATTGAAAATGTTGTAATTATAAGTTTTAATTCAAAGAACTTCCAAATAACGTTTTAAAATAAAAACGTCGTTTTAGAAATTTCCGTTATTGACTATGATCCATTTTTGGTAGTTCGGAAATCCAAAACGATTGAATTAGATTTAATTTAAAGCTTTTGAATAAATCTGAAAATAATTGGAGTGCTGCTGTAATTTGCCGTTTCTGTCACTAATTGCTGTTTACCGATGGATTTTCGGTCGGTAAATCTGCCAGAATGTAAAAAATGCCATTTTAGTCCATTTTTCTTAACTTTCAAGCTTTTAATCCTTTATACATATATGTATAGTTATGTAATATATGTTTTCAAATTATTTTAGACATTTAGTATGTATAATTATTTAGGATATTTTTTATATCACTTTTCATTCTATTTTTAATTATAAGTATATGTATATATATATATTCTCTTTTTCATTCATTTGAGTTATATTAGATTTTATTTTAAATGTTATTTACTTGGGCATTTTGGGGGATAATTAGTAGATATTGGGGTGAATATATATTATTTTTGACATTTAAAACTATATTAGTTATGTATATATATAGTTTTGGGATATTTTGGGCTATATCAATTATTATTAAGAAAAACTATTTTTGGGATAAATGTTATTTTCTTATTTAAGAGTTTTAGTTACTATTTTCAAATGTTTAAAGTATAAATGTGTTATGTTTAGTATTTTCATATATGTATAATATAATCTTTTTCCATTAACTTTTATTTCATATTCTCTTTTTGATTGAAATGTATATATATATATATGTTTATATTATTTCTTTTATTCTTTTGGACCATTTATGAGTCCCTATTTCAAATGGGCTTTATTTGGGAGTGACTTGTGATTCAATGGTTTATTGTTTTAATTATGACAAGTAAAGATCCATTAAAGAAAAGGGGAAAATAAGTCACAAAGGAGTTTTCAATTTAATTATTTAAACTAATGAATTTTTAGAGGTTCTTAATCTCAATAAATAGAGTTTTCTTGACATTTCAAAATCGTTTCTCAAAACACCACGTTTTAAAACCTTAATCCGTTCCAAAGGCAGATTAAGTGAACATGGTAATTAAAATCGCTTTCTTTATGAATAATAGAGTTTTTGAATCATTTTCTTAAAGGATTTGTACAAAATAAAATTGACTTGTATGTTTAACCACGTTTTCTTAACTAAAGGTTTTTGTCTCAAACGTTTCCAAAGCACTTGAGTCGTTCCAACAGTGACTCGAGTAAACTTCACTAATCGGGGTTTTTAAAACGCACCTAAATCGTTCCAACGGTGATTAAGGTGCGAACCATGTAAATAAGCTCGTTTTGGGGAAATAAGTTAGTGTAGAATAAACACACGGCATGACATTTAAATAAAGTTGTAAATAAATCACTTCTTTCTTCCCCCTTCTCTGTGTATGTATAATATAAATGGGTGATTCTTTACTAATATGGCTTTCCAATAATATATGCTCAAAACGGTTTCTGAAAAAAGAAAGAAAAGGTTTCAAATGAATTTTAAACTTAAAGAAGTATACGATTAGTCCGTTATCGCCTAACATGCTGAGTAGGAGGCCGGTGGTTCATAACCGGGCGATGTCGGGGTGCCTAGTAGTCTTTCTCCGGAAAGGAGCTAGCCTTCTCGGCTCGTACCTAAGTTTCCCGAACCCACACCGGTCTCCCGCAAGGGATCGGTGTTTATTTTCCCATTCGTGGGTGGCGACTCTTCCATATCTCCGAGCTCCGGTCCTGCCGAGCAGCTTGATTCCACGATTGGTTGCTTTCGGCGCCAATCACCGCTTACGTCGCCATGAGGTTGTCCACCCCCCGGTCTGCCCGGGAGATTAGGCCGCGGCACCTCGTCTAACAACCGACGACCACAGAAGAATGCACGTGACCATTTTTCTTTTCCAGCTTGCAGTAAATAGTCGGCAGCACCAGAATGTAGTGAACGAAGTGTCGCAAAGTTTTCCTCAAAATCAGATACCCGATAGGATTTTGCACATTTCCAAAACGCTTCATCTATCTTACGAATTCCACAAAATTTGGCCTTCACATTTTGTTGCAGGTGACGAGCGCATGCCCCATGTACAGCATTAGGAAAAACCAAATTAACTACATGTATAATGCTCTGATTTCGATCTGATATAATGGCTAGATCTTCAACATCGTGCAGACACTCTTTCAATTTATTCATAAACCAAAGCCATGATTCATTACTTTCTTTCGGGCCAACAGCAAATGCAATAGGAAAGATCATTTTGTTCCCATCAATGGCAACTGCAATGTATAATATGCCGGGATATTTACCTTTTAAAAAAGTTCCATCAACGGCTAAGACAGGTCGAATATGTTATTTAAAACCTCTCAATGAAGCACCCATAGCCATAAAGAAAAATCTAAATTGATCATCATCATCTGTCTCTATATGTGTCACGGTTCCCGGATTTGTACTCTTCAACATCTCACAGTAGTCCGGTAACAACATGAACGATTCTTCCGGCGAACCACTCTGCGCTTCCAATGCCTAGTGTCTTGCTCTCCAAGCTTGCATATAAGAGAGATTAACAGAAAAATCTCGTTCAAAATCAAAAACAATATCCTTTGGTCGATGCACCCGATTTTCCAAATCAAACCTATTTCGGAGTAGTATCCCTGCAACACGTTTCCCCGCTTGCCTATGGTGCGGACATATCTGATCTCTCCCACAAGTGTGCATGTCCATACCATCCATTCTTGAAAGCCTGAACAAATTGGAACCTGGAATGACGATCCCTCTAGCCCTCCATTTACATTTGTCCACATCCTTACATTTCACCTCAAACAAAGACTTGTTTGATTTGTAAACCTTCCATTCAAACGAATTTTCAATTGCATATTTTCCAAGTGAATCTTGCAATTTAACTTTGTTTGAAAATATATCATTGACCCTCAAAGTAGTCCCTCCGTTTGATTGCTTAGGTGCAATCATATTCACGGGCGCATCACATGGCTTTGGACACCATCGAAATGGATCAGTCATCCTTTTCATTCTATCTTCATCACCATCCTCATATGGGATACGTTGGACGCATGCAGATTACTTAGCTGTTTCATGAACACTTTTAACAGGAATTTCATTCAGAGTGATATCTTCATTCTCCACATTGTCACCATTATCGTAACAATAATCATTATCATAATGCTCATCATAATGATCATGATTATCATTATTCAGATAATCATCATTATTGTAGTTCTGATAATCGATACCATTTCCACCATCGTTGTCATCCTTACCATGTATAGGAGCATCCAGTTCGATGGTGGGATCATTACTTACTACTTCCGTTGGTTTGCTTTGACCAACATGTCCATCCTTGTTAACATGTCCATCCTTGTTAGGTCGCAATGCTGAAGCTTCTGTTGTTCGCATGTTTAGAGTAACATACAATGGAATCAAATCGGTCGGATTCATTCGGCAATACTCTATGAATCCTATGACATCTTCATCGTCATTAATATGTGCTATCCCACCACGCAGTTTATTTGGACCATATGTCGCCTGCATGGACATTTGGAGATCATACGAAGTTGAATCAACGCGAAGTGCACCATAAACTTTCTCTTTCAACTTTTGCAAGTCAATCTCTGTTGGCAAAACCAACAACTTCGCTTTACCACCCACGTATGTCATCACAGTTCCTTCTGTGGTCCACAGTCCGTTCCAAGATAAAAAACACGTACACCTCTCTTTGGTTGACATACTTCTACATTTAGTAAAATGGACACGTGATCAAAACATAATAAAGCCAATTCATATGTAAATGATGCTCAAATGCGACATGATACACCAAAATGCGACTCAAATGCGACAAGCTATACCAAAATGCGACCGCCAAATGCGACATGCTACATCAAATGCGACCGCCAAATGCGACATGGCTATGAATGCGACAAGCTATATGTTAGTCCTTGTCGCATTTGATTCTCTGTGTCGCATTTGAGCACCAGAATGTGACACATCGGGCGACAATGGCGGAATCAAAAAATGTCAAGATTCAAACAGATGCATTCGAATACCAACTGTGTATTTCTAGTAATGTGTATGAAAAATGAAGAAATGATACTTACATGAACTTGAATGAGGTATGTATGTGCTTAGATCTTGGGTTGAGTTGATGAATTTTGCTGTGAGAATGTGAAAGTAAATGAAAAGGAAGGAGGAGATGGTTGTTATATAAGAATAAGGATAGTTTTGTCCAAAATGGGTTTAAATATCTAATTTGGTAAAATGGAAACAAGGTGGGTTAGATATGTAAATTGGGGTCCTTGATTGGGTTAGATTAATAATTATCCCTATTTGAAATATGATGTAGTTATCGGGTTAATATATAATTATTACACAAACTAATGCACTTTAAATTTAAATTAATGAATCATGATATCTCAACACATTATACTTTATCATTAGAACGACAAAAATTAGTTGTATGCCTAGCGATTTATTAGGTATTTTTTTTTATAATGGTCTCAATGAAGTGGAACGGGCCAATAAAGGCATATCATGTAATTAAAAGAAAAAGACATTAATTATACTGAGATGGAATTTTAAATAAAAATATTATATTTTAACATATCTTCATACTAAAGATGTGATATATAAGCATAAATTCTAAGTTTGTTTAATAAAGAACTAAATGAGTTTGATATCATTTTAAATTAAATTTGAATCTCACTTCATTTAAAAAAAAAAAAAGGTACTTAACTAGAATGGTGACAATTCTCTCATATTTGTGAATGGTGCATTATCTCTCATATTAATTATTTTTAGTTCTAGCTCTATTTAGGGACTGTATATATTTTTTTCCAATTGCATAATTTGTTATCACATCACAATTAATTAGATTAGTTGTCAACTTCTAATTTAATTAAAAAAATATTATTTATTTCATATCCTTGAAATAATAAAGTTTTTACAATTTTTCTATAATCATATCATGCATATAAAACTTTATTTTCGAAATATTAAAAATGAAAATTAATTTCAAATATAGATAAAATAAATAATGTTTCATTAAACGGATTGTTATAGTATTAATTCATTTGGGCCTCATAACAAATGGACCCACTATGAATTAATATATCTGATTAACCTTGGCCCAATATGGAAGGCCTTTGGGAGGATAATGATTTCTGGCCAAGGGCACCCTTCGACCATCTCAATATGACGAAGGTATAATATCAAAGGATGTACCAAGGTACACGTGGATTGGTCAGATTGATGGACTCCAAGTAGACACTCCTAACTTCCACAAATACAGTGTCACGCAAAGATAGGGTCTGCCGATCTATCATAAGCTGCCATGTGTATGGAGGTTACTTTTTTATTATATATAAATAGCCAAGCCACAACAGAGTTGAGGTAACCGATTCTAACTACTTGAAATATTCACTAAGTCTTTGATATTTTTTTATTCTATCAACTGACTTCATCATCAGAGAGGGTTCGCCGGACTCTAGTCCCTTTTCTGACGTCTTTTGTGTTTCAGGTGATCAGACTCTTGATCAAGAAAGTTGGTTACTAAAGTTACGGTAACACGGAGTTTTATGTTTCAATATGAATTTTCTAATCATTACGAGTTTAATGTGATAAAAAAACAAAATCAGAAGCTTAATTTATTGGAAATGAAAAACCAGAAACTAAATCCACCAAAATTAAAACAATCAATGTACTCATTCTGGTTTCTTTTCTATATTGATTGTGCATCTATGATGATTGGAAGGGAATGTAATAAAAAATATAAGATCTTGAGCTTTTATTATCATCTTGAGTTTTAGTTCAATTGGTTTTATGCCAATAACACATCTAAATTTGTCAATTTTTTTTTGTCGTTTAAGAGTTTAAACTTATATTTGGATCTATCACACAACTAAACATGTCAATTTTTGACATCTGACACTTTTATTTGGTGATGTGATACGAAACATGTTTAGAGGTAAATGTGTAACATTGAGAACTCATTTCACATGTGATAAACCAATAAATTAAAGTGCCAAATGTTCAAACTTGATTAGTCTAACAAGTACCAATGATAAAAAAAAAAAAAAACATAACGAGTTTAAATGTGTAATTATATATTAAGTACTGGAATAAAAGGTTTGGCATGAAATTGAAATGTTAAAGATGGTCTTTAAATGCAGGTAGTATTTATTTGAATATGAAATAAGAATGGATAAAAAGAGAAACAAGTGATGATGTGATGTTATATATGAATAATATGAGGTTAGGCATATGCAATACGCAACTAGACTAGAAAGTGGGACTCAACCATTCCACTTGTGCAACTGTTTTCCACCCTTTTCTAAATGGATGTCTTTATAAACATCCTTCGCATGATATCACTATATAGGTCCATAATAACCACTTCATATCTTGCTCAACCAATTCCCTTTTACTCTACTCAAGTTTTTGGATTTCTTAGCTTCCTTATTTATTATTCTATACTTTTTTAACTAAAAAAATACTTATACCATATGTTGAAATTCATTTTTCTTAAATTCATTTTTCTTAACTCGGAGTTGTCGAAATTAGAACTTTCCATCACTTCGTTTACGAGGTTCTGACACCATATCAAGAAATGATTTAAACTCATAATTAAAGCTCAATGATAAATAACTTTTATTATAATCTCTAACAATAGCTACTCTAAAACTCTTTATGGTTCATGAATTGTATATCAAGCTGTTAATACTAAAGTGGATGTGATACGGATCGATAGTTAGGTGAGGATTTTAATCTTAAATCTACAGAAAATGTTTCTTCGCAAGTCTAGTTTGAAGGAGTGAATCTCAAGTATAAGAACAATAGCTCCAATGGAGGCTAGGTTTTTTATTAGATTGATAAAAGTTGTATTTCATTACAAATAAAGAGGCTTATATACCTCGTATGATAAGTAAAGATACTAAATTACCCCACCAGGGTTACAAGCCAATAAGAGAGAATAGGGGTAGAATGAGGTAAGTAGTGCAAATGGTAATAAGGAAAATAAGTCTAATGACAAAAAAAAAAGTAAATAGGATAGTGGCAAAACAGTAATTCAGGAAATATCAGCTCTTGTCTCCTCTAATTTAGTTTGACGAAGGAGGCAACCCACACGCCGAGTCACATAACCACATGGCATGTGGGTGGAGTTATGCTTCTATGCGGCCTTTTCGTCCCCCTCCTCGCACAAGCATCACGTATATCAAGCGTCAAGTGACATGCCGAATGGGATGTCACACGTCGTGTCACTACAGGTTTGACTTTTTAGTCACTTCGGCTTGGGTTGTGTGAGGCAGATTTGTTGCCTTGGGAAATTTGGCTCCTCTCGTTGGGTCCGTGTTAGAGATATACGCATCAGGATGTCTTCTTGTCTATTCTTATAATATAGTAGTGGAACTATTTAAATTAAGAAATCGAAATTTTAAATTTTGATAATTCTATTTAGTAAGAATATTTCAATATATGGTAAAGTAGAGTTGTGTTATACACGTTTCAAAACCCAAAAGATATTGCGGAAAAATGTAAAAAATAATTATAAAAGCTACCATTGTATTGGTAATGTTCACTTGGACGGTGGTTAGCCAAATGGATTTTACCGGTCACCGTTCAAGTGAATATTACCGTTATTAGATATTACTTGTCAGCTTAAGTTTTTAGATCAATTCATTCATTAACCATATAAAGAATGATATAATTCATTCCAAAAGATACATCAAAGAATAAAGATTGTCTTAGAGAGCAGTTTGCATAAGAATTAACAAATCCTTATTATTTTTTTTTGTATTTTTCCATTCAGTCGGTGTTTGAAAGTGATCTAATTAGTAATAAAACATACGTATAATTTATACCTATCATCTTATCTCCTCAAGGTTCAACCTAGATCATCCGGCTTTAAATAACCTAGATCGTCCAACTTTAAATATTAGTTGAGCTGTTAGAGATATCTACACATTTCCTTAAAAAAAACATTAATTAATCTTAATTAACCTATTTATCATGCAATTTGCAAGACCGTTATAAAAAAATCATGCCATAGTATAAGGGACCCAAATTGTGATTATTCAGAGTTAACTTTCAAGGAACCCATTAAAAAAAATTAATTATTAAAGGGATTAAATGATATGTAAGTTTGACAATTTTGGTGAGAGGATAAGGAAGGACAATATTGTATTAATGAACTCAAGAATCGTATTTATTCCTAATCAGTGGATTATTAATAGCAAAGCAGCCCCATAATTATTGAATCGAATCATTTTTGGAAATAATTATATCATATAGTTAGCTAATGTATAGCTAGTCGCAATTAAATATCAATATGTAATTATACATTAGCTGGATTTTCCTTAAAAATGAATTATAAAGATTGGGACATTTACCAATAGAAAATATGCAATTCTCAATCATATTATCTAATATTATCTTCATTTGTCTCAAGAAATGGGAATTAAGTACCCCCACACACTTCCAAATGTTACTTTCATCTTAGCTTCTAAAAGCACTAATGAAAGTGATATTTTGCATAATCATAATAATAAATAATAAAATGATACGATCATGCATATATTGTTAATATTTTTTTTAGTTACAAATAGATGTCATGTGGTTTCACGAATTTGCAGATAGGTATATGTGATATTTTTCGTTACAAACCGATCATGCATATATTGTTAATATTTTTTTAGTTACAAATAGATGTCATGTGGTTTCACGGATTTGCAGATAGGTATATGTGATATTTTTCGTTACAAACGCAACATTTGGTATGCAAAATTTGCATTTTTTGTTGACTTTTCCAAATTTGGACGATAATGACCTCAAAATGAAAAATTTCAAAAGTTAAATGATATTCTAAACAATTTTAATTCTTCAACTTTTTAGGTTTAAGGTCATTTAGGTGTAGTTTTTTTATGAGAGAGAAAATTAATGTTTAGAAAGAGAAAACGCTAAAAATGATGATTTTGAAAAATAAAAAATGTGGTATCATAGTAAATATGATACTAAACAACTTTAATTCTTAAAAATCGGTCAAATTTGGTAAGATTAACAAAAAAAAATAAATTTTTGTAAATCATAAGATTGCGTTTGTAACAAAAAATACTATAAGTATCCATCTGCAAATCCGTGAAACCACATGATATCTATTTGTAATTAATTCTATTTTTTATTTTTAATTACTCACCTTATTAGTTAGTTAACTAGTCCTCTCTTAGTTAGCTATTTATATACTTGAATTCAAATATTGTGTTGTAAATTTTATTAGTTGTGACTATTTAGTCAAACCTAACCACAACCAATAAATTACTTTGAATCTCAGTTACTGTTTCATGGTATCAGAATTCTCCACTCCTATTTTGCCCGCACCTAATGTTTTGCACCAGCTAAGTCTAAAGCTTATTTCCATAAATTATTTACTATAGCGTACACAAATCTTTCCAATGTTAAAGGTTATGCTATTGACTAATGTCCATTGATGCGTATTTTATGTATATGTACTTCTAAAAGCAAGTGCATATTTATTTATCATGTATCAAATAATAAAGTGAAAGTAAAATATTATTCCTACGAGAATGCTGGTTATAATTACTAAATTTTTTTATCAACTTTCTATTATTTAAGCAATCAATAGATAGAGTTACTGGGTAAGCAAAGGAAACTCGATTAACAAGTGGAATAAGAGTTACACAAATGATGGAAAGAAAAATTGTTATGAGGTGAGAAACTAGAGATTTTAATTTCATTTAACCTTTTATTTAGTAAGTTCTTTTATCCCACTAATGTTCACATGCACCTTAATGACCAAGGAAATTTGATCATTAATCGTTAAATCTAGTCTTATTAAATCTAAGTCTTGGGATGATTTCAATATCCACCTTAGGATTCTCATAAGTCTGGATCTAACGGTGAATGACCAAATTTTACATGGGCTTTTATCCTACTTGAAATGATGATTTTTCTTGTTAAATTAATACTGAGGTCTCAAGTTATGAGTTATGGACCAAGGTCGGAGTAATGTGGTTCTAATATCAGATAGGACAAATTTTATAATTGAGAAAGTAAGAATTTCCTTTTAATATATTACGTGAATTATGTAATAACATTTAAAATACGTGTAACACATCTTTCGCATGTAATCTATTTTTTTTACAACTTCACGGTTTTATATGATGGTTCATGTTAGCCGACCCTGAATTATTTCGGGACTAAGGCTTTGTTGTTGTTGTTGTTGTTGTAGTAATTAATTGTTCATATTTGAAACAAGTTAAGAGTGCTATTGTGATATTTTAAACAAGTTAAAGGAGTCGGGACATTCGGAAAGTTTAGAGATCTAATTAAATTTTTTTAAATAAGTTCATAGAATAGGACGGATGAAGGGTGTCCGCTATGGTTATTTTGTTTTTTACAAAGTACCGTTACTTGGTGTGGTTTTCACCATTGGATGATGGAGCATAAAATTAATCCAATGGTGAAAATGAGCACCAAGTAACGGTACTTTGTAAAAAACAAAGTAACCATAGCGGACAGCACGGATGAAGTATTAAGAAAAAAAATTGATATAACATCACCGTATATTATTTTTATTTAACTTTTTTTTTTTGAATCAATTTTTATTTAACTTTTATATATAAATATAATTGTGAGATTAGTATTAGATAAAATATTGTTATTTAGAATGAATAATTTGAGTTGGAGAGAGAAAACGTAAAAAAGAATTGAAGTAAATTGAGGGTAAAAAAACAAAATACAATTAAGGGTAGGAAATAAAAGAGAAGTCAAAATAGGGAGGGGTCCGAATGAGCTTTCAGACAATGTCGTTTAGGGTAAACGACAGAGATGGATCAGAAAGGTAATGGTTGAAGGCTGTGGGCATCTGAAATTGAAATTGCCTCATTTTCAGACAAGTTATTTTTTAGGAATATTTGATTCGAAAAAGTCCAAACAACAAATCCTAAAATAAAAGTAAGTATTTCGTATGGACGAAGCTGCCGGTGGAACACATGTTTGTTTGTATGTTTCTATAGTATTTCACGAGATGTTTTCTTTTTTCTGGTTTTCCCCAAATCTATGTGCCATAAATTTCCACTCTATCCTTTTACAAAAATACAAATAACCCCATATTTTCTTTGTTCACCTAATTACATTATTATTATACCAATTCTTCTCATTGTCCTATAAGAAACAATAGCTTCAAAAAAAAAAACCCATAAAACACATTTTGCATCTTGATATATGCCATTCTTTCATTATACGAAAGTGTTACATTTCATAAGTTGATAGGCTAATAATAGGATGCATAACATGAGTTGAGTGGACAAATCAATATTATGTAGATACATAAAGAGGCACGAAGTGTTAAATTTATTGAGTTGAAAGTGGTGATAAGTTGGTCACTAAATAGATGGAGCTAAATGATAAAATGAGATAAATTCAGGAGACGGCAGAGGTATTAAGCCTAATTAGTTATATCATTTTTCCATAAATCATCTACATAAGTACTTTCAATTTGGACTTAAACAATTATATTCATAGTCTTTCAAGTATCAGAAATGAAATGTTAATGGTATAAAAATTTATTTTTGTAGATTAAATTCATTCAACTTTACATTTGATCTATCTTGCCATCATTTTGACCAGATTCTGATGATAATAATAGTAACCACAATTGACACGTCAGGCCAAATTTTCATGTCAATTAAAAATTAAAAAGTGGCATCAAGAAACCTAACCCAATATCTCTCTTTCTCTCTCTATATATATATATATATATATATAGGGGTGAGATCTGGTGTGACAATGGCTTATGGTGTGACAATAAGCTTATGATATGACAGAATAAAACTACGTAGTTTTGATGATAATTGAGAAAGACAATGTGGTAAATTTGTAAATAAAAAGAAAGACAAGTAAACGTGGGAGAGAATAAAGGAGGAGAAGAAGGGGGATGATGTCAGCGTTGATGTCATCACATGAGAGAGAAAATTATTTTATTTTTTTCTTTAAAATAAAATTTTCCGACATTTCTAACCTCTTTTTTGAAAAATTTTATACTGTTAGACTCGTCTAAATTAAACGGTCATTTTGAGATCCCTGAAGCTCAGGTAAAAAAAATTCCGGTGAACGGAATCCGACGATTAGGTGGATGTTTTTCAGCGAAAAAAAATGCCCAGAAAATTCTCATAACATTTCAGAAAATGTAAACATTATTCTGAGAAACTTTAATTCTTGGATCGAAGCAGGATTTCTTACATTTTAGTCCCAATAAAACTTTTTTCTTAATTTTATAAATTTTACATGGTTCAACAATTTATTGGGTCAAAACTGTAAGGAATCTTCCTTTGAGCCGAGAATTAAAATTTCTTAAAATGATGTTTTACATGTTTTGAAATATTTTGATAATTTTCTGAGCACGTTTTTTGTCCTACCTTTCAGCACTATGTGTTGGAAAAACCAGCACATACTGTTGGACGTCAGCACGTTGTTCTAAATCAGTATACAAATTGTTCTAATTAGTGTACCAATTGTTTCAAATCAGTGTATCAATTGTTCCAACAAAATAATTATATTGTTCCAACAGTGTACGAAATACTTATATTGTTCCAATAGAATAAATCAGTGTACCAATCGTTCCAAATCAATGTACCAATTGCTCCAACTCAGTATATCAATTGTTCCAACATAATTAATTCTTATATTCTTCCAACAGAATAAATCTGTGTACCAATTGTTTCAAATCAGTGTACCAATTTTTCCAACAGAATAGTTATATTGTTCTAACAGAATACTTGTATTGTTCCAACATAATTATTATATTGTTCCAATAAAATACTTATATTGTTGGGTCGTAGCGAGATTCCTTACAGTTTAGTGCCAATAAATCATTTTCCTTAATTTTATCCATTTTACATACGTCAACAATTATTGGGACTTAACCGTAAAAAATCTCACTTTCAGTCAATAATTAAAGTTTCTTAGAATAATGTTTTACATTTTTTGGAAATTTTTGAAAAATTTCTGGGAATTTGTTTTCTCACATAAAAACAGCCACATGATCGCCGGATTTCGTTCACCAGAATTTTTTTTACCTGAGCTTCTAGGATCTTAAAATAACCGTCTAATTAAGACGAGTTCAACGGTATAAAAATTTTCGAAAAACGAGGTTGGAAAAGTCAGGAAAATGAATTTTAAAGAAAAGAAATAAAATAATTTTCTCTCTCCTACGATGACATCAGCACTCACATCCTCCTCCTCCTCCATTCTCTTATGCGCATCCTTCTTTTTCTTTTATGTACAAATTTTTCACCTTCATCTACTTAATTATAAAATTGGTCATTGTCACACCATAAGCTCTGTCACACCTGATCTCTTATATATATATATATATATATATATAATCGATATGGATGTGTTCCCTTTTGAACCCGGATTGCATTGGGTTAATCGGGCTGGATTTGGTGATATATCGTTTTTAAAAAATTAATCCACGTGGGAAATTTTTCTAACACGTCATTAACATGTTCATTCTGATTACTGTTATTGTCAAAATCCAGCTAAAAGAACTAAACAAGAAATTAAATGTAAAGTTGGATAAGTTTAATGTTCAGAAATGAACTTTTATAACATTAAGTTCCATTTCAAATACTTGAAGGATCATACGTGCAATTAACTCAATATACATCCAATATACATATGTTGTAATTTTATTTACAAATATGGTTGTAATTAAGGGAGTGTTTGGTTGCTCATTTCCATGCTCCTGTTTGCATTTTCACTTTAAAAATGAGAGTTTTAATTGCTTGGTTAGTGACCTCTTGTTTGCCTTTTACACCTGAAAAGCAGCATTAAGTGTTTGGTTAGTGACCTCTTGTTTGCCTTTTACCAATTGATGACTAGTGGAGAAATTCTGATCAGCTTCCGTCCCTGTGGGGGCGTCGTTGGGTTCGACGGGGGGAAGCTCCGATGCCAAAGTTAGTAAGGAAGGACAAGAGGGCAAACTGAATTGACAAAGGGTAAGTGAATGTGTACTTTGATAGCCAGAGATGGGGGCTATATATAGTCATGAAGTTGTAACTTCTAGTAATTAGAAAGTCTCTATTAATGCCCCATTAATGGCGGTTACTGGTTACCCTTAAGTTGGTGGTTAGCTAATTGATAGCTCATTAATGATCTTTATTACAAGGTCGGCTCAGCCGTTCTTATGGTGGATTGAGAGCTGAGGGAGATCCGCCTCACAGGTTCGCTAGCGGGTCTCCTTTGGCGAGTCCTAGGTTATCCTCCCGTCGGATCTCTTTACTTCGATACGCCGCGGAATTCCCATACCAGGCTGCCAATACGTGGCGTTCTTTAGGCGAATATCCCTTTTGATCCTTGGGATAATATCACGATGTTATCACCCCTGAAAAGCAGCATTAAGTATTTGGTTAGGGACCTCCTGTTTGTCTTTTATACCTGAAAAGCAGCATTTTACAAAAGCAGAGAACCTATGCTTTTTGGAAAAGCAGTTTTTTCCAATAATAAACAGCAAACCGTAACAGCAAAACAACAACAACAAACAGTAGGTAAAACCCTAAATATTCAAACTCTTGATGTATAGATTTAAAAATGTATGATTTTATGTCAAAGAATCATCTAATATAGAAGGTTAAGAATAATTTTTATTATTATCTCTAACCACTACGTCAAAACCCTCTTTAGACGACGGTTAAAAACCGTCGTCCCGCGAGATATAAATCTGTCATGGGGTTCGCTGCCGTCTATTGCACCTTCAGACGACGGTCAGGTTCTGTCATGTTTCGTTATCACACATGACATTAGCCTATTTTCTTAATGTCATCTTACCCTTGTTACGATGCAGTTTATTTATTACTGTCGTCACCTTTAATGTCATCACATGACATTCTAATAATTAAAACTGTCAGGTTAACGTATGAGAAATTGGCATATTGAATTTGAGATGACAGTTCGTATAATAATTACTGCCGTTATATCCTATTTAGATGGCATAGGTCTTAATCAATCATGTCAAAGGATTTTTTGAGATGACAGATACGTTTATTTTAATGTCTTTTTATTGCTGTTTAGATGACATTTTGAAAAATTAAAATGTCACTTTTTGCCTTCTTCTTTGTTTGAATTTATGGTTTTTACTTGAATACTGAAACATACTAAAATATGAACATGAAATTCTGTATATCAATGGTTTTAATTTTATTGGAGACCAATACTCATAATATGTTTATAATTGTGCCTATAACGTCAATCCATATCTTGAATAACCAATACATTTCTAAATTAAAACACAAAAAATAACCAATATCTTCCATAACGTCAATCAATCTCTTGGAGTAATAATTAGGCCTATAATCCCAAAGGTCTTGGTATCTGCAAAAGCCAAAGCATGTCATTAATATTACACACAACCCTAAACTCAGTAATTACAGACCCTTCCCCTTTCACGGCCTTTCACTTACCACAATCATATCACTATAAATATATGCATCATACGCGTTCACAATCCATACCTTCAACAACTCAGAAAACTTACGCTGTAACAATGGATCCCCTTGTTGAAACTCCACAAGAGATAATTGCTGACTTGGAGAAATTGTACAGGGAGAACCCAGAGTGGCTTCTGGCCATCGATGGTACGTATGTCAATACATAGTTGTTCTGTAACTCTTCTTGGTTTCTTCTGTGTATTTCTAATGATTCTTCTTAGATGATAACGTACATGCCCTCTCAATGGTAACTTCTTCAAATGGTCGATCAGAATGAAAGGCCCCCAATACACCCCATATGAAAGGGGTGTATTTGAAATCAGAATCAGCTACCCTCCGGATTTCCCAAACAGTCCTGCAAGAGTAATATTAACTCAGATCAGTAAGATATAATCACCTACATGAAACATACACTAATAAATCTCTCCTCTTATTCTCAGTTTCGCTTCTGGAATAGGATATATCATCCTAACGTGGCTCCTCAAGGGTTGATTCGTCTTCCCCGTATCCTTAATATCCATCACTTATCCACTGCCACGGTATAATGCAACCATTTATCTATTTCATTTGATAAACACACAACATCATATTTTTGATCTAATTATTCTATGCATTTTATAGTGTCTGTGGCACCTATATGATCTACTTCTACATCCCCACAGTGAGGAGCCATATCCTGGGCAAGAAGCAGTTGCTGAGCAATACCGCAACAACAGGGAATAGTATAAGGGGCTTGCCCGGATATGGACTGAGGAGTATGCAAAGTGGATCTGAGGGTGTCCAAATCTCCTAAACTATTTTGAGTCAGAGAAAGGACAATCGAAAGGCAATGTGAGCTCCAAATGTGGTTCTCATTCCAATTCCAAATTTCCTTTCTCTACTCAAAATAGTTGAGATTTGGACCTTCAATTCCAACCGAAAGGCAACACTCATCCCCCCTCTTTTGTAATATAACGTAGAGCTTTGCTATTCAGTTCGTATGTCCATGCAAGTAGACTAAACTGGCCCTTTTATAATGCTCCTTCCACTTGGGTTGTACTCGTTGTACTCTGAACTTGGTAATGAGGGTTATGATGTTGTCATCACAAGGGACTCTGTTTGTGTTGTATATGAGGGTGTCCAAATCTCCTAAACTGTCTTGGCTAAGAGAAAGGAGAATCGGAAGGCAATGTGAGCTCCAAATGTGGTTCTCATTCCAATTCCAAATTTCCTTTCTCTAGTCAAAATAGTTAAGGAGCTTTGGACCTTCAATTACAACCGAAAGGCAACACTCATCCCCCCTTTTGTAATATAACATAGAGTTTTGCTATTCAATTCGTATGTATGTGCAAGTAGACTAAACTGACCCTTTTATAATGCTCCTTCCACTTGGACTGTACTTGTTGTACTCTGAAATTGGTAATGAGGTTTATGATGCTGACACCATAAGGGACTCTGTTTGTGTTGAATGCATCATAAACCTATCACCATGTTTAATATTGTTGTTACGATATCAAACCGAGTGGAAAGGAACATTGTAAAGGAACTTGTTATTCAGTTCGTATGTATATGTTTGCTATTCAGTTCGTATGTATGTGCAAGTAGACTATGTTGGTCCCTAGTGATTAGTTCCAAGGGGGGGGGGGGGTTAGGAACTAATGTAACTTTTTTCGCTTTTAATTATGCTGACTTAGTGTTATTTTAAGAGTTTGATAACTCAGCGTGTTGGTTAGCACGGCCGATTGATTAGTCAGACAGTTTTAGTTCTATGCTGACTAAGATTGCTTGACTTGAGAGTTGGGAATTGACACTTGAAAGGTCAGCTTCCAACTCAGCACTCAGATTTACTCAGTTTCAGTTTTAACAATTTATAAGCTGAGTAAATATAAAAAGCAACACATGCACATATATATATATATATATTGAGAGAAAGAGTTTAGAAGTTACTCAGCACGACTTATCCTGGTTCGGCCTCTCTGTCTACGTCCAGTCCCCAGTTCCTCCTGGGATTTTCAATCCAATACTGAGCTCTTTCAAGGTAGAGCACAAACCCTTTACAAGGCAGTGAGTATGCAAGAGTACGTCCTCTATTCGTCTACTCAACTCCTACTAAGTACTACAACCCAGCACTTAGATTTTTCTACCACTGAATACTTACAACCAAGTACTCATCTCAACACTCTCAATATTCCTATTGATCACAAACTTGTTCTTTTTCAACTAAAGAACACCTTAGATGATTACAAAACAATCAATCTAGCATTTACACAGAGAATAGAAACGTTGGTGTAAGATCTTTTTGTATTTGAGTGCTTTGAAGATTTTCTCTCTTGTATTTTTCTTTTGATACTTCGGCAATGATCCAAGGTTCTTGATTGTCCTTTTATAGATGGAAAGCTGCAGATGGATCATTTGAATTGTTTTAGCCGTTAACACCAAAACGGCTCTTTTAGGGAACATCTTCTGGTCAGCTTCAGACTGTTCCGCCATTCCCTTCCTCTGTTTTCTTCAGGCGTCAGGTTTTGTCTTCTTGCATCAGACTTGTCTTTTTGTGCCAGTTGTCTTTTACCAATAATCCATTGACCTATGTTTCTTGGAATTAGTCTTCTGTGTATTTTTGAGGCTTCAATTATTGGTGCAGAAGATTGGCAGACTTTGTCCTTTAATGAACGGATCCTTCATGTTGTCCTGACTGTCACTCAGCTTCATTCGTTATCTTCGAATGTTCAACTTCCATGCTGAGTTCCTTCTTAGTCAGCTCCGTTCTGTTTATACGATTCTGAAGGAGTCTTCTATTTTAGTCAGCTTCGTTCTAGCAACGTTGAAGGAAGCTTTCTGAGACTGAGTTCTACTCCACTCAGCTTCTATTCTTTCATGTTGAGTTCCATTCCACTCAGCTTGGCTTATGCTGACTTTTGTCCTGTTTAACTTTATATATATATATATTTTTGCACTCAATATTGAACAAACACATTAGTACAATTAAATCAAAGCATTTAAATTTAATTGCCTCTTAATCATGGATGATTTTGTCAAATCAAAATCTTGTGGAAAGGTGTTTCAACAAACTCCCCCATTTTGATGTTGGCAAAATACATAATTATGGAACTCAGTTATAAGTTACCCCATGATTGATTTATTTTTGAAATTACTCCCCCGTGAGGGTTGCACATACTGTCTTAACTTAATTCTAAACCTTCCAAGATTTAATTGAATTAACCTTAAGGCATTTGTGTATACTGACTTAGTTTTAATGTTAGATTTTTCAAGATCTAAGCTAATTTGATTTAAGTCAGTTTTCAAAAATATTAGAAGTATGTTATTACTCAGTTTATTACATAAGTATTTTAGTGTTAATGTATACTGAGTATATTTTACTTCTTAATTTGTTTGTTCAATTTTATCGACCAGATTGAGGAAATAGTACTTGACATAGATTGAGCAAAAAAAACAAAAACATATAAGGAAGGAAGGATTCTATGCTAAGTTCTAAACATTGACTAGACTATATCTAGTTCTAAACATCTCGAGCTACTCCTTTGCCTTTATCTTTACTTCCTGAGGCATCACCTACAAGCTGAGTTCCTTCTTGGCTTGTCTCCCCCGTTTTGCCATCATCGGGTTTATAAAGGAAGGTATCGTTGCGAGCATGAGTGGAGAGGTGAGTTGAGTAACGCTGGAGCCTCTTAGTACTTTTGCGCAAGCCATCAATTATAGGAACAATGTCATCTTGGACATGGCGAGGAACCTGGAGAGAGCTACTAATCATGCTGAGTAGGCATTCATGGGATTTGCTAAGCCAGGTGAGCGCGTTGGTGAGCTGACCAAAAGATTGATGGTACATCTTTAGCAAGGCAGAGTCATAAAACATGCGCTGAGCATTGTTGATGCGCATTGCCTTCATAATTGCTTGGGAAAAGCTCAAGAGTTGACTGTTTGAGACTGGATCAACATCCATTTGTGCTTTGTTGATGTTGAGTAAGCTTACTGCTTCACTCAGTTGGTCAATTGTGCACTGGGAGGAGGAGGAGACTAATTCTCGTGTACTGGTCAGTGCGGCAGTTAACTTGGCAAAGCAGGCTTGTAACTCAGCAGAGGTAGCATACTCAGGATTGCCAGTTGCGCTTGATTTGGACAGTTCTGCAGTTAACTGAGCAAAATGGCCTTAAAGCTCAGTAGAAGTTGCATACCCTGGATTAACTTCTGACGTTTGTTGGATTTTGCCTTCAAGTGAGTTCAGATGGTTCACTATTGTGAGTACCAATTCAGTCAGCTTTGCTATTTGGTCTTGGCTTGGTTGCTGAGTTTGAACAGTTGTTATAATACTTACCAGATCCTTGAGTCCTCTTAGTTCATTGAGAAGCTGAGTGATGCCAGATAGGTGGGAGGACTCAGCATGAGACGATCTAGTAGCATCAGCTTGAGAAGGGTTCAAATCTTGAAAGCAAGGACTGAGCAGAGGCAATGATCCATCGGCCTGACTCAGTAGCATTCAAATATTGGAATTTGGCAGCATTTGTCTCAGAGGCTAGAATTGAGCTTGATGGTGGAGGAGTTGGCTGTTTGCCAGATTGATCACCTTGATTGGTGACTGGACTTTGATGCAGATTAGCTTCAGGAGCTGAGTTGTCAACATGCTGAGTTGGAGGTGGAGTTTGGTTAATCATGTTGACCTGCTCATCCTGAGTGGGTGAAGTTGAAGCAGGATTTGTTCCATCTTGAGCAGTTTTTGGATTCTCCGGAGTCTTAGCTTGTTCCTCAATATGAGTAACAGAGGCTTGGTTTTGCATAAGATCCGTTGGAGGAGACTCGGGCTCAGCATCCTGAGAGAAATATTTGAACTGAATTTTGGACATTTCAGCATCAATATCTTGAGGAGGAGAGTCTGCAAAGAGATCAATAACTTGAGTTTTATGGGCTTTCTTCTTAAGCCGCTTGAACTTTGTTTCTTTAGCAGGAGATGGGTCAGCATGAATGTTCTCCTCATCAATATCAACTGTCTCTTCTACCATAGTTGGATGCTCATGTTGCTCAACATAATCCTCAACAGCAACATTTTCTTCTTCCTCAACTCTTTGCTCAACATCACCCTGAGGTTGCTCAACATCAGCAGGTTCTTCCTGCTCAGTGTGAACGTCTTCATCAACATGAGTTTCTTTCTCAGCTTCCCTTTCTTTTTCAACATTTGCTTTCTCAGCTTTTTGCTCAGTTTCTTTCTCAGCTTCCTTTTCTAGGCCAGTTCCATGACCTTTGGAAGATACAACCCAATCTAGGGGATCAGCTTCAACTGTCTTTAAGGTATTAACCTTCTTCCTTTTCATCAAAGGGGATTCCGGAGTTCCCTCTTCTTCATCCTCAGGCTCTTCTGGCCTCTTTCTCTTCTCTGCCGACTCAGCTTTCTCCTTAGCCTTGTCAGCATTAACTCTTTCTTGAGACACTAGTCTCACTTTCTTTGGGACAACATTGATGTCTTTGGAGCATGTTTCAATGGCCTTTCTCTTCTTCTTCTTCTTTTCCTTAGGGGACTCAGCAGGAGCCTCCACTTCTTTCTCAGGCTCATTTTCAGGCTCAACTGCTAGCTCAGCTTCATCATTTTCCTCAGCATCTTCAACTTCTTCATATCCTTTCAATGGTTGATTGTATAATAATCCAACCAGCAGAGCTGCTGTGATCTCATTTCCCAAGGTATCAGTTTCATTGATTGTCTCAATCTGTTGGTCCTCAATGATCTTAGTGATTAGAGAACCCAGCCTGAGCTTCTTTCCACTGTGTTAAGCCCAAAATATACCTAAAATATCATTAATATTTACATCATTATTATTACAAATTTGTGTTATTTATATCTGTTTAGATTACTTTTACTCTCGAATATCTTTCTTTCTTGCAAGGTACCTAAATATTTGGTAAAATCCAAATAGGAACGAAAAATGATCAAAAACAGAAGAAAAACCCTACAAAAGGAGTCAAATACGACGTAAATCGAAAGCACCAAGTTGAGGACACGAACGAAAGCAAAGAAGTGAGAAAACTCACCGTGCCGCGACAGTGAATCCCCAACCCGCGGCCGCGACACACGTGGTTCAACTACTTCCTCCCTTCGTCCAAAGCTTAACTTAATGCTCCCCCATTCACGGCCGAGGATCTCCATTCTCGGTAAGTGCAGAAATTCTGCCAAAGTACAATGAACACATGTTAAAATCCAAGAAACGCGTTCTTTCGGGTGGATAAAGACGTCTCTTCAGAACAAACACAATTCTTAACCAACGGACACATCACTTCAGTCACAACCCTTCAACATCTATAAATAAAGAGTTGATAAGGAGAGAAAAGTTGTTGTTGGAGGATAATATGTTATGTTATGTTATGTTATGTAATGTAATATTGAGAGAGTTAGATTAGTGCAGAGTTTATGCAGAAACTCTGACTCAGAAAAGAGTCAGAGTTTAGATTTTATTTCTGTTCAAAGCAATATGCTGTACACACATTGTTTACTCAATAATAACAAGTTTAGTAGCATTTAGACATTGTTCCAGTTTAGTTTACATTTTGGTGGTAGATGAGATTATTCTCCATTCCAAAGATTCGGCGAGAAGAATTAGTAAAAGGATCCGCCCCTGAGCTTGACAACCTCTAAGGAAACCCAAGGAAGGGACTGATCATCCGTTCACTTGCACGCCCTCGAAGGGTCCATGCGATTTCACTCTGTAAACTTGTATCAATTTATATTTCATCTAATAAAGTACGTTCTATTCGATAAATCGTTATGCAGCACTTATGGTAACCAATACAATATAAGTGAGGCTGGTGTTTTCATTAATACGCAGTTGAATTCAAAATCATTACAAGGAAACTTTGTTGAACACTTAGGCAAATTATCATCTCGAAAGAGTTTTAATTTGATTAAGGGCAACTATCCCGAAAGGGTTTTGCCACGTTCAAAGCCAATTAATTAGAGGTTCCGTCATTTATTTCATCGTTATAATTTGTACAAAGTTTAAAGTTGTTTTCTTTGCTTAATGCAAACGAATACATTTATTTGTTTTTCTAAAAGTTCTAAACGTTCCTGTCTTGCAAATTAACTTTTAAATCATAAATAATTTCTAACATCTAAATACTTTAATCTAATTCTATTTCTAGCAATTTCAAAACCAAATCCAATTTCAAATAACGTTTATCTATTTAATAAACCTTAAGTCGTATTTAAACAAAATTAATATAAGTTTTCGTTAAAAAGCGTTCTCTGTGGGATCGATATTTTTATTACTACAAGCGAAACCGTGCACTTGCGAAAATCGCTCAATAAGTTTTTGGCGCCGTTGCCGGGGAACGCCAAATTTTTAACAAAAAATTATATTATTCGTGTTTTATTTCGAACTTTGGTTTACATATCTATTTATTTATTTTTATAGTTTTTTTTATTTATTGAGGATGGTCACTAGGACTAAACCCTCGTTGTTATTTAACGTTTGCAATTAAATGTTTGCAGATAAGAAAATCCAAGTTTTTTCAAAGATAATCTGGAGATTTGATCATCAGTATAAATTCACAGAAGGAGTCTACAGAAAAGAAATCCAGTTAACAGATATATCATAGAAGGGAAATTCGAATAATCTCTTCTAAAACCTTTAACCCTTTTCTATAAACTTAACCCTTCACCAAAACATCATATCTCTTTGTTAAGAAATTTATTCAATTCCTACACTAAACCCAAATAATTTCCTTTTTATCATTCCCTTAAAACACCTACATTTATCTCTCTAAGAAATCACCATGGAAAATCTTCTCAGACAGATGAACAAGTAGGATGAAATTACCTTATTCGTCAGGAAGGAATTGTATACTTTTAATATAGTTTTGAAAGTTTCAGTTAATGTACGTAGTTTTTGTTCACGTACGGAACCAAAAGTTCGGGCATTCAACCGAAATCATTAGATCCTTAATTTGAGAAAACGCTAAAAAAAAGGGGCCTAAAAAAAAGAAAATACCAAAAAAATAAAAAAACCCAAAAGAAAGAAAAATATATATAATAATAATTTCAAAGATTTGGGATGCAATTCTAATTTTTGATTCCAAATTGAAATTATCTCTAGGTAAGTTTTCAAACCTTTTGTTGTTTATCTTTAGTCTCGTTTGTTGTTTTATTTTCATCTTAACTTGTTTTAAATTTAATTTACATTTGTTTATAATTTATAATTTTTAGTTTTTAAATATGCGTATGTCGAGTTTTAAATCAATAAAAATTTATTTAAGTCATGTTCTAAGTTTGTCCAAGCAAAAGGAACAAAAAAATATATTTCTGAACTTACTGAGAATATGAATTCTCAGTTGAGAATTTTACTTTTTTTGCCTTATAAATTTCTGAACTTACAGAGAATCTGAATTCTCAGTTGAGAATTCAGAATTTCAAAATTTCAAGGGAAATGAAGAGAAAATAAAAATTTCTGAACTTACCGAGGATTGAAATCCTCGGCCGAGGATCGAAATTCTCTATAACATCAGCGAAAAAAAAAAAAAAAAATTTAGCGTGCCGCGACCGCGTCTCAGTATCCTCGGTCGCGACACGGTGAATTCCTGCAGAATCAGACCTGTATTCTTCTTTTCCTGCAGACACAACTTTTTAGAAACAAAAAATTGAGTTTCTTCATCTTTAGGAGGTTTGATTAACACCTTTTCACATCAAAACAACACCTACTTTCATCCTATGATTTTATAAATAAGTTATAGAGGATCAAAGTTCTGTTACATTCTTTTCATCTTTGTCATAAATCTCTGATTTTCTTATATCTTTATTAACCAGAAACAAAGTTCAGAGAACTTTGCTTCCTTACCTATTTTCAAACACCATGATTTCTGTTTCAGACAATAAACGTCCTGACTTATCAGCACGCTATGGTTGTTTCTTTCCGGTGTATAATCATGATGAGGGACGCCGTTATTATCAATTTCGATATACAATGCCCGTCGGGATGTTATATATGGACGAGTTCTTGAATGATGAACTCGGAATAAGCGACGATATGACTCGCTATTTGGAGAAATTGGGGTGGACTAAGTTTGCTCATATGAAATTTCCAATAATTAGAGATTGGATTCTGGAATTTCTCTGTTCTGTACGTTTTGTTAACAAACGTCGGATGCGTCTTAGTTTTCGCCATGACGGAAAAACTTACACATTTGGCTACCCAGAGTTACATACCTGGTTTGGTTTTCCCCTACGGGAGACATCCACACATCGTCCTGGCAGAAATATGACGTCTAGAGACATTTGGCGAATGCTAACTGGTTTTTGGCGTTTCAATCCCAGACTCGCCTACAATAAAAGTATCAAATCCAATTCTATGGTTTATTTACATAAATTCTTGTGTCACAGTTTGTTTGGACGCACTTCTAGTAGTATGGTCCAAGACACAGACCTGTATGTCTTAGGCGACATCTTCCGAGGCAATACCGTGAATTCATCGAAGATTTTGATGGACGGTCTGGTTGCCGCTTCTAGGTTGAACGGGAGAAAGTCAATGGGATATGGGAATATAATCTGTGGCATTATACTCGGAGCGAAAGGATTAGTCGATGTTCCGTGGACCGATCCAGAACCCTTTCCATTTATGGATTATGAATAAATGGAAAAAGAGGGCCTGGTTAAAAATGTTTTTAGGATTGGCCCACAATTTCTTTCTGCAGAAGAAAGACAGATCTTCGTGCAGGCGAAGATTGATCGTTATCGGGCCTGGTTAAAAATGTTTTCAGGATTGGCCCACAATTCAACGGGATGACGTTTTAATTTGCCTTTCTGTTGTTTAGTATTTTTGTTTTCACACAGTATGTAAATAGGTTTGTTTGTTTATAATTAAATTCATATTTATTTCATGCAATAATAATAAATCCATTCTTTTTATTATTTCGTCTGAGTACTAGTTTTATGTCTGTTTAAATTTTCTCAGAGATAATTAATCGATGATAATAATTCTCAGTTTATATTTAATATCTCATAAATCTATTAAATAAGACATTAATAAGTACATGACTAAATTAAATGTAAATGACTAAATATAGATTCATTTAACTTCTTAATGTTTTTTTCATAACCTTTGCTATTCTTATCTTCATTGAATTAATTATATCATTTGTTTTTTCCATTAATAAGGACAAACCTTTGGTTTTCCTTCTCATTTAATGTTTTACATTTATGTTTTTAAGTACAGATTACATTTTCAAGGAGTTCAGGATATAATTTCTCAAGAAATTACTCAAAACAGAGTTCAAATGCCAAATATGGATGATCAGGGGCTGATCCGCGGCCGAGAATGTCAAATTCTCGGTAACTTCAGCGAGCAACGCAAGAAAATTCAGAGAAAATTTCTCTGAATACCGGGTGCCGCGGCCGCGGATGGGTATCCTCGGTCGCGACCCGCGGCCTGTAGAGCCACCAGTTCTGGATTTTTGACTTCAATTGAGCCAATTCCTATTCCTTCCATAACTCCTAAACACCTATATTTTACCCCTATATATACCTATCCCTTACACAAACCTAACATCACTTTCTATTTTTTCCCAATTACACAACCCAAACTCTTCCCCGTACAATTAAATCCACACCATATCACCTTTACTTTTACCATATATTTTTTTATAATTCTTTCCCAACAACAACATTCGTAGCTTAAAATGCCTAGACAACGCAGATTACTCTTTCCCATGCTACAAAGGAATGAGAGGATTACATTTAGGGATTTAAGTTAATTTATGAAGTTGGGGATGAAGAGATGCGTATTCGGTTTGGACATATTTTGCCTCGTTTAGCCGAATTTAAAGTACACTTGTAGCACACTCCTACAGAATAATAGTCCATGCTTCCAGTTTCGACACATAAGCATGTTACTATGCGTACTTTGATTACGGTTTTGGAAATTCGATGTTGGTACTACAAGTTCACAGGGCAATGGTATTACAGAGGATGGTAATGAGCAGCCCATTTTTGGTACGGATGACGATACGCCATATGACGATGAAGCAGATGCACAAGGGCGTGTTGTTTCCTACACACAAGCACAACAGTTTGGTTAGATGATATTGTTACAAGCATCTCAAGATAATGATCCGGTGGATTTAAGGAGAATTTTGAACCAAATCAATGCCAATAATCGACAAATGAATTTGAGGATTGATGATTTGGTGGAGAACAACATGCTGATGAATGATAACCTCAATACTTTGAGGCGTGAGCATAGATCGACTCGGCATCGAATGCTTTCGTTTTTCCGTCGCCGAAATGTGGAAACTTCACCAACACCTCCGGATTCCCCGCCGCATGCTTAGGTTTTATCTTTTATTTTTATCTTATCTTGTTTTAATTTCAGTTTCGTACATTTTTATTTCTTATGTTTCGTACAATTTCAGTTTTAATTTAATTTTATGATGCATGTTTTCTTTGCTATATCTTTCATTTCTTTCCGTTTGTTTTATCTTTAACATTTTATCTCCATTTTTGCACCAATGAGGACATGGTTCAATTTAAGTGTGGGAGGAGATATATACATATATCATTTTTATACAAACGAATGAATGAACGAATATATGCAAATGAATGAATGAATGTATGCAACACTTGTTTGTTTTCAAAAATACAAAATGCAACGTATATTGCAACACTTTTAAATATATTGCAACAAATGAAAAAACTTAACATTTTTTATGATATATCACTTTTACATTTATAAACTAAACATAAGTTAAAATTCTTTTATGATTATTTTTAGGACATTATTATCGATAGAAATAAATATTTCTATACGGGTAATATTTTTTAAAATATTTTTCACAAATCTTCGACACGATTTTAAGTAAAAATTGTCTCGAGTGAATGTATTTAAGTAATAAATTCTTTATTTTCAATCTCTATTTCATATCATGAAATTCATGATATAATAAATCTTATTTTAAATTTTCAATTAGGTTTATAGGCATTAAATTGAACTAACAAATTTTTAGCTCGGTTTTGATTTTGTCTTACATTAACACCAATTGAAGTTTTTAAGGAAACTATAGCCATAATACATGTTGAATTTTAAGTCAATATAGGATGAATGTGCTAATTTTCTTTTTCCCAATTCATATTAATTAATCAATAAATCGTATTCTTAACTTTTGGCCACGATTGAGACCAACCTTATCACAGTCGAGGTATGAAAGGGAAGAAATAAATAAGTAAAGCGTACTTTTGGCCACGGTTGCGACCACCCTTATCACAATCGAGGTATGGAAGGAACGTTTAAATAAGAAAAAATTAAGCGTGTTTAAAGTTTAAAGTAACGATTGCGTCCACTCATGGCATGGTCGGTACCTCTTAAGCGAACACAACTCAAATGCATATAAAGTTACGATCGAGACCACCCTTATCACGGGCGTAACTAAGCAAGTAAATTAAACTTAATACTCATATATCATAATTTAGGTTTGGGAAAGGAAATTTGGTGCTTTGAAATGCCTTGAGATGAAAGACTCAATAACATGCGTGCTTACATCGTCCCGAATACTTCAATTTAAACATTGAAATACAAGACGAATGATATATCGTATTAATACTAAGTTAGTTTGATATTTTGCGTATAAATTTGCCATGCGAAGTTAGTCTTTTCGGCTTAACTAATTTAAAAGGTAAACACAAAGATATATGTTTTATTTTCATAAAGAGATTAGTTAAAGAATAAGTTCAGTGAAATTTTGCTCGGGACTAGCAAAAGATTAAGTGTGGAGATTTGTTAAGCCCAAAATATACCTAAAATATCATTAATATTTACATCATTATTATTACAAATTTGTGTTATTTATATATGTTTAGATTACTTTTACTCTCGAATATCTTTCTTTCTTGCAAGGTACCTAAATATTTGGTAAAATCCAAATAGGAACGAAAAAGGATCAAAAACAGAAGAAAAACCCTACAAAAGGAGTCAAAGACGACGTAAATCGAAAGCACCAAGTCGAGGACACGAACGAAAGCAAAGAAGTGAGAAAACTCACCGTGCCGCGACAGTGAATCCCCAACCCGCGGCCGCGACACGCGTGGTTCAACTACTTCCTCCCTTCGTCCAAAGCTCAACTTAATGCTCCCCCATTCACGGCCGAGGATCTCCATTCTCGGTAAGTGCAGAAATTCTGCCAAAGTACAATGAAAACACATGTTAAAATCCAAGAAACGCGTTCTTTCGGGTGGATAAAGACGTCTCTTCAGAACAAACACAATTCTTAACCAACGGACACATCACTTCAGTCACAACCCTTCAACATTTATAAATAAAGAGTTGATAAGGAGAGAAAAGTTGTTGTTGGAGGATAATATGTTATGTTATGTTATGTTATGTAATGTAATATTGAGAGAGTTAGATTAGTGCAGAGTTTATGCAGAAACTCTGACTCAGAAAAGAGTCAGAGTTTAGATTTTATTTCTGTTCAAAGCAATATGCTGTACACACATTGTTTACTCAATAATAACAAGTTTAGTAGCATTTAGACATTGTTCCAGTTTAGTTTACATTTTGGTGGTAGATGAGATTATTCTCCATTCCAAAGATTCGGCGAGAAGAATTAGTAAAAGGATCCGCCCCTGAGCTTGACAACCTCTAAGGAAACCTAAGGAAGGGACTGATCATCCGTTCACTTGCACGCCCTCGAAGGGTCCATGCGATTTCACTCTGTAAACTTGTATCAATTTATATTTCATCTAATAAAGTCCGTTCTATTTGATAAATCGTTATGCAGCACTTATGGTAACCAATCCAATATAAGTGAGGCTGGTGTTTTCATTAATACGCAGTTGAATTCAAAATCATTACAAGGAAACTTTGTTGAACACTTAGGCAAATTATCATCTCGAAAGAGTTTTCATCGTTATAATTTGTACAAAGTTTAAAGTTGTTTTCTTTGCTTAATGCAAACGAATACATTTATTTGTTTTTCTAAAAGTTCTAAACGTTCCTGTCTTGCAAATTAACTTTTTAAATCATAAATAATTTCTAACATCTAAATACTTTAATCTAATTCTATTTCTAGCAATTTCAAAACCAAATCCAATTTCAAATAACGTTTATCTATTTAATAAACCTTAAGTCGTATTTAAACTAAATTAATATAAGTTTTCGTTAAAAAGGGTTCTCTGTGGGATCGATATTTTTATTACTACAAGCGAAACCGTGCACTTGCGGAAATCGCTCAACACACTGCGTTGAAGAGCCCCAACCAGAAAGACGGGCATGTTAAGTGGAGTGTAGGTCAACATGTGCCATATGAAGCACTGTTCAAAATTGGAGGCAGATGAGGCTGAGTTGAGTTTGGGGAAGATGAAGTTGGTCAGCATGTAGTGAGCCATCTTCTGTTCTTACCCCATACAGGTGCTGGGTATTTCACCTTTATGATCTTTGGGTTTGCAGAACCCCTTGATCTTGTCAAGCTTTTCCTTTGGTACCTTCTCTTTTGTTGTCTTAAATTCTATTCCTTCGTCTGGTAAATTTAGCAACGTAGCTAGATAGGCAGGGGTTATGGTGATTTTCTGACCTTTGACTGTAGTCTCCAAATAGTCAGCATCCTCTTCATCAACAAACATGTTGGAATAAAATTCTCTGACCAGTCTAGGGTATGTTTTTCCGGCGAGTGAGAAGAGACCGGTCCATTTGTTCTTCTCGATCCAGTCACAGAACGGTTTCTCAAAAGTGACGAATCCTGGAGAGAACCATCTGCACTTCAGAACCTCCAAGTTGTTGACCTTTTAATGGACCTTGATCATATTCCTTTCTATTTGCTTCGAAGAACCAGCGGGGTCAGCTTGAGTAGGTTTGCCAGAGGTTTGGCCAAGCTGAGTGGTGAGGTTAGGGATTTCATTTTTGCCGGAAGCCATTGTTACAGATGAAGGTTTTGAGGTTTAGGGAGAGAGAAGGGTTCGATTTACAGAAGATCGCAAGCGTAAAGAGTAATGAGTGGGGATCCTTTCACTACTTATAGAGTTTTGAGTCATTAATGAACTAGCCGTTTTCATCTTGGGACTTTAATCGACAAAGATTCTGCCATTTATGACAGGTTCGGCGCATGGGTATTCATTATTACTTACGTTTTCCTAGGTATGATTTGTTACACGTGTCATTGTTTATCGGTGCAAGTGGGCTTTTACTCAGTTTACCAGAATATGAGTCGTTTATGATACTGAGTATTTAATTCTATGTAGATGGATTTCCTATCTCTTAGTAACTCAACATACATTAATCACACAGTATGTACATCTACTCAGCATAAGGTGATTACTCAATATGTCTATCTACTCAGCACAGAATATTTACTCAACATTTTTATCTACTCAGCATAGACTATTAAGCTCAATGTGCAGTAGTTACTAGATTGATATCAGTCAGCATGACAATCACTCAACATTTATTCAAATACTTAGAATTATTGAAGAGGATTAGACATACCGATAGCTTCCCTTAGTATGTTAAATTGCTCACGAGCCAAAGGCTTGGTGAAGATATCTGCAAGCTGTTCATTTGTTGGCACATAGGTCAGCTTGATCTCACCCTTTAGTACGTGATCTCTGATGAAGTGATGCCTTATGCTGACATGCTTCATCCTGCTGTGTTGGATAGGATTCTTGGATAGATCAATGGCACTCTTGTTGTCACATTTGATCTCTATTGTCTCAGTTCTTACTCCATAATCCTCAAGCTGTTGCTTTATCCATAGGACTTGGGCTACACAGCTTCCAGCAGCAACGTACTCAGCTTCAGTTGTAGACAGAGCAACTGATGACTGCTTCTTGCTGAACCAAGATACTAGACAGCTTCCAAGGAAATGGCATCCTCCTGAAGTACTCTTACGTTCTAGCTTATCCCGTCCATAGTCAGCATCAGTGTATCCTATGAGTGTGAAGTCATTTGAGGCTGGGTACCACAAACTTGCATCAACTGAGCTCTGCAAATATCTAAAAATTCTTTTTACAGCAATTAAGTGAGATTCCCTTGGGTCAGCTTGATATCTTGCACAAGAACATTCTATTGACTTACTTTTCTCATCTTTGCACAGGACAGTATCAGTACCCATAGGGGTTGATATGGGCTTACAATCTTCCATATCAAATTTCTTTAACATCTCCTTGGTGTACTTGGACTGACTAATGAAGATGTCGTTCTTACCTTGCTTGATCTGAAGTCCAAGGAAGAAGCTGAGTTCTCCCATCATAGACATTTCGAACTCAGTCTGCATCTGTTTGCTAAACTCTTGACACAAGGATTCGTCAGTAGCACCAAATATTATGTCATCTACATAGATTTGTGCAAGTAGGGTATGTTTACCCTTTTTCTTAATGAACAAGGTTGTGTCAGCTTTTCCTCTGACATAATTCCTGGTCAGCAGGAAGTTGGTCAACCTTTCATACCAAGCTCTTGGAGCTTGCTTCAGGCCATATAAGGCCTTCTTGAGTTTATAAACGTGGTTTGGAAATTTTGGATCTTCAAAACCGGGAGGTTGATTAACATATACCTCTTCGTTTATAAAACCATTAAGAAATGCACTTTTAACATCCATTTGATACAATTTAAAGTTCATGAAACTAGCATAGGCACACAATATACGTATAGCTTCTAACCTAGCAACTGGTGCAAAGGTTTCACCATAATCAATGCCATCTTGCTGACTATAGCCTTGGGCTACAAGTCGAGCTTTGTTCCTAATTACATTTCCATGCTCATCTAGTTTGTTTCTAAATACCCACTTAGTTCCTATGGATTTTTGATTCCTAGGTTTAGGTACTAAATCCCATACCTCATTTCTCGTGAATTGGTCAAGCTCTTCTTGCATAGCATTGATCCAATACTCATCATGCTCAGCATCAGCAAAGTTCTTTGGTTCATGAACTGATACAAACGCAACGTTGCTAAGGAATTTCCTAAGCTGGTCTCTAGTCATTACTTTGTTGTTTGCATCATCAAGGATGGACTCTTCTGAATGTCCTCTTGGAATTTTTATCTCATTGGGTAATGTTGAGTTGTTTGGAACAGGTGTTTCTACAATCTCTGCAGGGACAAATTGGTCAGCAAAGGTAATTTCAGTTTCGATTTTACCTTTGGTCAGTTCTTGTGCTGATGACTCAGCATGTCCATTCTGGTCAGCAGAAGCTGAGTTGGGTTCTTCCTCTATGTGTTGAGTTGTTCTTCCTGCAGGGTCAGTTTCATCGAAATCTACATAGACTGACTCTTCTACTACCTGAGTCCTTTTATTATAAATTCTATATGCTTTACTGTTTGTTGAGTATCCCAAAAAGATCGCTTCGTCAGCTTTGGCATCAAACTTTGCCAGATTATCCTGAGTGTTGAGTATAAAGCATTTACACCCAAAGGCAAGAAAGTATCCAATATTGGGCTTTCGTCCTTTCCAAAGTTCATAAGGGGTTTTCTTTAATATAGGTCTTACCAAGGCCCTATTCAATATATAACATGATGTATTTGTTGGTCCCTTGTAAGGTTGCAAGTATAGTTCCAAGGGGGGGTTAGGAACTATTTAAACTTTTTCGCAATTAGGGCAGACTTCTTTTTCTAAAGAAAAAGGTTTGAACAGCGGCACTGAGTAAACAGCAAGATATTGGCTTAGTCAACAGGTGACTAGGTCAGTTTCTTAGCTTGAGTCAGGAGATAGCACTTAGAGTCTATTCCTGAGCTCAGACGTTCAACGCGCACAACTCAATTTGACCTCTTTACTTGGTCAGTTTTGATTATTTAAAGCAAGCAATATAAATAAGGAGTTAAAGGTAAGAAATACTTCACTCAGCAGATTTATCCAGGTTCGGCTTCTTCTAAGCCTACGTCCTGTCCCCGGAACACGTTCCGAGATTTCAAATCCTCTACTGAGCTCTTTAAAGGTAGAGCCTCAAACCCTTTACAATATCAGCAATTGAGTATGACAAGAGTACCTTCCTCTATACTTCTACTCAATCCTAATCTCTCGCTGAGTACTTAAAACCGAGTACTCAGCCTCTCCTTTCTATCTCTAGAAATGATAAGTGTTTTGTCCTAATACAAAGATGTGCTAAGACACTTTAGACGATTTAACAATCACTCTAGACTTTTACACAGATATAAGAAATTGTAGTGTAAGATTTGCTTTGCTTCTTGCTTGCAGAACTTGTGTAGAAATTTGGTCAGCGTAACTGCTTAATCAAGTTCTGTGTAAAATGAAGCTTGTGATGGCACTATTTATAGAGACGTCTGGGCATCGGTCATTTCGAATTTCGAAATAACCGTTGGAGGGAAACGGCTATATGTCGTTGTCATCCTGACTTGCTCAGAGCTCTCGGCCAATCAGAATCACGTATCTTCTGTCCTCGGGCAGCTCAGCAGATGGTCTCTCCTTTTATGGTAAAGTCAACTGGACAGCATACTGTGTCGTCTGAACTTTGCCAAAAGGGGAAATACTTTGTCTGGAAGTTTTGCTTTGCCAGCTGCTGTCTTGTACGCTTTGTCGAGACTACTCAGCAGCTTCGTCTTGAAGTTGTTCCCGAAGGTCTTCTAGATCCTTCCGTTTGCTGAGTTGCGTTTTGTCTTAAAACGACAACGTCTTGACATACGCGGGCCGAGTGTACTGAGTTGTTTGACTTGGGCCTTGGCTTCCGTATTGGGCTTGGGCCTTTTAATCCTTATGTCTTATAACAGTTTTAACTCAACATTGAACAAACACATTAGTAGAATAAATCAAGGCATTTAAACTTAGTGTGTTTAGAATATGTAATTTAAACAATTTTGTCAAATCAAAATTATGTGGAAAGGTGTTTCAACAAACTCCCCCATTTTGATGTTGGCAAAACTATTCAGCAAGGAACTCAGTATGAGCTCCCCTATGATAGTTGACCTAGTATAATTTAGCAAACTCCCCCGTAAGGGTTGAGCTACTGACTTAAGTTTTACTTGAAACTTTTAAGGGTTTACATTAGTAAATTTAAGGTCAGTTTTCAGATATAGGTCAGCTATTTCAACATATTCTATCTACTCAGTATTAAGCGGAAGGTTTAATCATATAGAGCGCGCTGAGTAATTTATTGTTCAATGAGTTCTTATCAGAATGTTTTATAAACACATAGGTCAATGTCAAACATGTTATCAGCATTTGATTTAGTCAAATAATTTTACAAGTGTTAAACATGGCTGATTTAATTGAAGATACTTAATAACTCAGTATTTAGCAACATATATCATAACTTAAGATTTGAAGATGAAGATAAGGATATGATATATTGATGGAAGTCATTCATTACACAGCAACACATAAAAAGATAAGGCAACAAAAGATTACTACCATATACTGAGCTAGCCTATCTATTTCTTTTTCTTGTGTTGTGAAGATTGACTTCGCTCATACTGACGTCGCTCATGCTGAGCTCTAGCTGCTTGCGCTTTCTCCCCCGTTTTGTCAACTTCAGGGAGCTTGAATGCATCGGTTAACACAGCGCGAGTCAGTTCCTGAGAAAGCTCCTTTAGCTTCTCAGCGCTTTCA
This sequence comes from Euphorbia lathyris, assembly GCF_963576675.1. NCBI lineage: Eukaryota > Viridiplantae > Streptophyta > Magnoliopsida > Malpighiales > Euphorbiaceae > Euphorbia > Euphorbia lathyris. The sequence continues at coordinate 63,367,437 of NC_088915.1, forward strand.
TTTACGCCATCAAAAATGGCAACTCCATCTGCAGAGACCTCTACGGGTATTCGGAGATCAGCAGCACTGAGCATGTTTACACTGTAAGCTTGAGCTTTGGCTTGCCAGATAAGAGCTTCAGAGAGGCCAGCAAAGATTTGGTGGAATGTCTTCAAGAGAGCTGAGTCATAATGATGACGTTGGATATTGTTATGACGGATGTGGTTGAAAGATTGTTGTGCGAGAGACAGCAACTCATTCTGCTTCAACGCGTCAGTATCCATCTCTTGCTTATTTAGATTAAGCAGTCTTATAGCCTCACCGATTTGCTCTACTGAGCACTGACTGTATGACACCATTTGCTCGTTAGTCTTCAGTTGCTCAGTGTGAAGCTGAGCAAAGAGCATTTTGAGTTCAGAGGAAGTGGCGTAGTCAGTGTTTACAGCGGACAACTTCTGGACTTGGTGATGGAGAGAGTTCAGATGTTGAACTGTTGTCAGCTGTATTTCTGACAACTTGGCAATAGAATCCTGCTTAGCTTGCTGGGCTTGGAAGGATAAGACGACATTCAGTAAATCTTTAAGTTCCTTGACTTCATTTAGAAGCTGAGTGACCTGAGAGAGCTGGGTAGTCTCGAGAATAGTAGAACCAGCAGCAGGAGGAGTGGAATGTTGAAGTTCTCGGATTAATGCTTGCACTGAGTCGATGATCTTTTTGCCAGACTCAGTGGCATTCAGATGGACATCAGTATGACCAGAAGGAAATGGAGTGAAGGGAGTACCCTGGTCAGTGACTGGAAGAGTATGCTCAATCTGCACTTGAGTTGGAGGAATTGGTGGTTGATCAGCAGAGAGTTTAGTTGTGGAAGTAATAACCTGAACACTGTCTGTGCTAACGGCAGAAGGATGAGGAGTCAGCACCATACTTGAGGACACAGCATGGATAGTAGACGGTTCAACCTGACTGGTTGATGTTGCTGAGGCATTGGGGTCGGCATGTTCCTGTTGAGAAGAAACAGAGGCTTGTTTTTCCAAATGCGCCGATGTAGTGGAAGTGGATTGGCGATTGAAGAATTTAAGTTGGACGGTAGAAGGGTCCTTAGTTGTCTTAGAGAGGACAATGTTAGGAAGAGTTGGAAGTTGCACAGGAAGTTCAATGACTGGTTTTTCACTGGCCTTGACCAACTTTCGCCTTCTGCGAGGTGGAGTGTCAGTAGGAGCAGGTTCTTCTGAGTGAGTAGGAGAGGATCCCTGTTGCTCAGTATGAGTCTGGTCAGCTTGCTCTTCAACTTGATCAACAGTGTGTTGGTCAAGTACTTGCTCAACTCCCACAGCCAACTCAGTGTCGACATGCACATCTCCACCAGCTAACCCAGTGTTAGCATCCTCAACTTCATGTTCGCTGGCAGTTTCCTCAGAATCCTCAGCGTCATCCTGACCGCTGGCTTCTTCTTCTTCTTCTTCCTCAGTACTATCTCCATCAAGTTCTTCCTCAACTTGAGAGATGAAGTGATCATCTAGTTGGACCTCAGGCTCCTCAGACTTAGCACTTGTACCTTGACACTGGGTGAAGTGAGAGTCACCCGGTACAATGAAGTCGGTCGGTATGGCTTCCAGAGGAGTCAGTGTCAAAGACTTCTGCTTCTTTTGAGGTTGCTCAGCAGCTTCCTCAGTTCCAGGCTCACCTTGCCTGGTTCTTTTCTCAGCTGTCTTGCCAGCTGACTTCTGCTTCTTTGTTGGAGACTCAACGTTTGGAGTAGGAGTCTCAGCATTTTTCCTCTTGCGGGAAGTTGGGGCCTTAGTTCTTCGCCCTTTCTTTGGCTCAGCAGTTTCCTCAGCTTGGCCAGCATCAGCAGCAGCAGCAGCTTTACCTTTCTTCAAAGGCTGTCCAAACTTCAGCACCCTTAGCGAGGATGCTGTTATCTCAGATCCTCAGTAAGATTCCTCACCTTGGAGGTCAATCTTATGGTCAATGAGGATCCTAGTTATGAGTGACCCAAGTCTCAGCGTACCCGTGCTGCGTAGGAATCCAGCAACTAAGAAGACTGGCATGTTGATGGGGGTGTACGTCAGCATGTGCCATATGAAGCACTGTTCAAAGTTTGTTGCTGATGTAGTGCAGTTGATCTTCAGGTAAATAAAATAACTCAGCAGGTAGTGAGCCATTTTCTAGTGCTGACCCATCGAAGAAGCTGAGACTTCTCCTGAGTAGCCCTCAGGTTTGCAGAAGCTGTGTACATAGTTTGTCTTGTCCTGATCTCCCAATTTTCTCAGCCTTGCTCCCTCAGTTTTCAGTTGGAGAAGGTTTCCTATGTACAGAGGGTTGATGAAGATGGTTTTGCCTCTTACTTCAGTGCATAGGTAGTCGGTGGAGTCACTGGCAACCTTGAGGTTGTGGTAAAACTCCCTCACTAGGTCAGGATAAGTTTCATCCCTGACTGAGAACAGCCCAGTCCATTCATTCTTGGAAATCCATTCGGCAAATGGTTGTTCATTCTGTACGAAGTGCTCCGAAACCCATCTGGAGGGCTCAACCTTCCATTCACGTACGTTCTCAAACACTTTGGAGTAGGTTCGGATTTTCACAGTCTTTCCTTGACCAGAGTTTGAGTTTTGGCCAGTTTTTCCCTTGCTCGGCGTAGGGGGAGTTCCAGTAGGTTCATCGGAGATGGCCTTTTGGTGACCGGCACCAGAGACGTTGAAGGATAACTTAGTCATTCTTCGAAGATGAGAAAATTAGAGGAATTTGAGAGAGAAGAAGTTCACGGTAGTTTCTTTGCCTTTAGAATTGATTAAGCGTAAAGAATAAAAGATGGGTTCCCATAATTTATAGACGAAATGAACGGTGTGGATCTTAATCGAATCCATGTGTCAGTTTTGCCTTGGGATTGTGTACCGACAAAGATCCTGGCATTTATGACACATACGACGAATACGTCATCCTAGGGCTATACGCGTGCTTTGCATTTATGCTAACGGATCTAACACTCAGTATTTAGAATGTCAAGCGTTTGATATTCTGAGTGGTCAGTAATGCATTTACGGATGATTTTAAATTTTAAGTTTAAAACTAATTTACTCAGTGTGCAAGTTACTTAGTATTTGATGTTCAGTCAGTTTTGATGAGTTACTCAGCAAACAATCAATCATTCAGCATAGTAATTCACTCAGCATTCATATTCATTTATCACAGGAATTTACTGAAGAGGATTAAACATACCAATTGCTTCTCTCAGTATGCTGAACTGCTCACGGGCCAGTGGCTTCGTGAAGATATCTGCAAGCTGTTCGTCCGTTGGGACAAAGGTCAGCTTGATCTCACCCTTGAGTACATGGTCTCTAATGAAGTGATGTCTGATGCTGACATGCTTCATTCTGCTGTGTTGAATTGGGTTCTTGGAAAGATCAATTGCACTTTTGTTGTCACATTTGACTTCAATTGTCTTTGTTTGAACACCATAGTCTTCAAGCTGTTGCTTAATCCATAGGACTTGAGCAACACAATGACCAGCAGCAATGTACTCAGCTTCAGTGGTAGACAATGCTACTGATGCCTGCTTTTTGCTGAACCAGGATACAAGATAGCTTCCTAAGAAGTGACATCCTCCAGAGGTGCTTTTACGTTCTAGCTTATCCCATCCATAGTCAGCGTCAGTGTATCCGATGAGTGTAAAATCATGAGTATTTGGATACCACAAACCTGCGTTCACTGAGCTTTGCAAGTATCTAAGGATTCTTTTTACAGCAATGTAATGAGATTCCTTAGGGTTAGATTGATATCTAGCACAGTAGCATACTGAAAACTGAATGTCCGGTCTACTGGCTGTTAAGTAAAGTAGAGAGCCTATCATACCTCGATATAATTTGCTGTCTACTGACTTACCATTCTCGTCAACGCAGAGGACAGTGTCAGTGCCCATAGGAGTGGATATTGGCTTGCAATTCTCCAAGTCATATTTCTTTAATATCTCCTTGGCATATTTGGCTTGACTGATGAAGATGCCATTCTTTCCTTGTTTAATTTGAAGACCGAGGAAGAAGTTGAGTTCCCCCATCATGGACATTTCAAACTCAGTCTGCATTTGTTTGCTAAACTCCTTGCACATTGATTCGTTAGTTGCACCAAATATTATATCATCAACATAAATTTGGGCCAGCAGGGTATCTTTACCCTTTTTCTTAATGAATAAGGTTGTATCAGCTTTACCCCTGACGTAATTTCTAGTCAGCAGGAAACTGGTCAGCCTCTCATACCAAGCACGTGGTGCCTGCTTGAGGCCGTACATAGCCTTTTTGAGTTTGTAAACATGGTTTGGGAACTTAGGGTCCTCACATCCTGGAGGTTGATTTACATAAACCTCCTCGTTTATAACTCCATTAAGAAATGCACTTTTGACATCCATTTGGAATAATTTAAAGTTCATGTAAGATGCATATGCACATAGTATTCTAATTGCCTCTAGCCTTGCCACTGGGGCAAAGGTCTCACCGTAGTCAATACCTTCTTGCTGACTGTAGCCCTGAGCTACAAGCCTTGCCTTGTTCCTGACTACGTTTCCTTGTTCATCCATCTTGTTCCTGAAGACCCATCTTGTTCCGATGGTCTTTTGACTCTTTGGATGAGGTACTAGCTCCCATACATCGTTTCTTCTGAATTGATCGAGCTCCTCTTGCATTGCGTTCATCCAGAATTCATCGTACTCAGCTTCAGCGAAATTCTTCGGTTCTTGTACTGAGACGAAGGCAACATTGCTGAGGTACTTCCTGAGTTGATTCCTCGTCATCAGGGTATTCCCAGCAGAATCAAGGATCGCACTTTCTGAGTGCCCTCTTGGGATCCTTATCTCTTTAGGTAGATTTATGTCTTGTGATGTTTCTGTTTCAACAATCTCTGCAGAAGTAGATGGGTCAGTAAAAGTAATCTTAGGTTCACTCTTACTCTTGGTCAGCCTTTTCGTGAATGACTCAGTAGCTGGTTCTGGGTCAGCGATGGTTACTGAGTGTGGATCATCTTCGGTCAGCGGCTGGTATCTACCTGCAGGGTCAGTTTCGTTGAACTCTACATGTATAGACTCTTCTAAAACTTGAGTTCGTTTATTAAAAACTCTGTATGCTTTGCTGTTTGTTGAGTAGCTGATGCGGATTCCGGAGAATCCTCACTAAGGGATAAGTGTACCCCGTCGTTATCAAGTAATAAATTTCTGTTTTAAGTCCAGGTTATCGTCCACAGGATTTATTTCTGCAAGTAAGCTACTCGATCTCGGATGTTATCTAGGCTTAGGGGGTTTTGAGTTTGGTTTGTTTAATTAATCTACTCCTAGGTTGAATTATGCTAATCCTAGTTAAGTTATCTGATTCTAACTAAGTTATCTAATTCTAGCTAAGTTATTCTAACCCTAACTAAGTTACTCTACCCCTAATTGATCTTTTACCAAAGCAATTAACTGAATGAACATGAAGGAATACGATGATAACAATGATAGAATGTTTAAGCAATTGAATTGAAACTAAGTCGCTTGTGTCTAAGGCGATTAACCCGACCTATCCTCCTAAAGTCCCTAGTTCGTGATTCCCTTGTAAGGCCGAAACTAGCTCTAAGGCTCAGTAATTTGGGCTTAATTTTCTATAGGGTCGTCAATCCTATAGGCACTGACTAGGTCAGATTCAGCTCGCAATATGTGCCAACCTAATTTTGGGATTATCGAATGAGTTAAACCAATCAGACAAAGCGTGAGACAAAGATTAAAACATCAAAACAATTGAATGAACAAAAACTATATTATATATCAAAGATGAATGTATTGTCACGAAGTTACGATAAACCCAGAATTCATAGCATGTATCAGAGGCTAGACAGAATATAAAAGAAGAAAAATCCCTTTCAGGGAACCTGTCTACCAATGCAGGCGTCTTTCTAGGATTTAAGGATGGAGCTTGAGTAATCCTCGGTGAACGGAGCTTCGAAGGTATCTTCAATGGAGGTTTGAAGGATATGGAGGAGGTGGAGAGGATTTCTCAAGGTGGAAGCTAAGCTAATTACAAAAGTAAAAGATATTTAATTTACAATTGAAAATTCCTATTTATAGACGCGTCTCGTGCCTCGTTTTGACCTATTTTCGTGTCCTAGTTGGTGTAGGAAGACATGGGGCCGAACGTGGCTTCGTGGGGGCGGAATTGGTCTTTTTGACCAATTCCCGCTGGGCTGCTCGCCGAGCAGGAAAGGCTGCTCGGCGAGCAGGGCTGCTCGCGCCGAGCAGGCGCCTGGCGGCCTGCTCGGCGAGCAGAAATGGCCCATGGGGCCCTGCTCGCCGAGCATTTTCGCCCGAAGCGCGCTCGATCCAAGCTCGATGAGTTCCGCGACCTTTTTCGTCCGACTTCACACCTGCACATGCATAAAAACTCCGGAAAACATTAGTCCAAAAGCCAAATTGATCCGTCAATCGCTTATTTTGAGCAAACGCTTCGTTTGGTGCGACTTTTGACGGACCAATTAGCTTCAAAAGATAACGGAATTCTAATACGCATGCTATTTCGGCCGTATTTGCCTAAATTGATTACAAAACGAGCCTAAACGACGAAAAGTAAATAGAATGTTCTCAATTCCTAACTAACTCACACAAAAGCATTTAAATGCGAGAATTGCTCGCTTATTAGCCAAATAACTCTAAAAACAGTCCTAAAGCCGTACCCAAAGATAGGGGTTTTTGACCCCTATCAAACCTCCTCGCACTTAAAACTTTACTTGTCCCCAAGTAAACTAAAAAACTAAACCCGCCATCACAAGCAAGCTAGAAAACTTCCCAGTTTGACTAGGTGCTTGACACAATTTCGAGTATCTGTAATTACATGCATTCGAAATACAAAGTAGAGACACGATATCCAAAAGCCGCATTTCAATTACAATAGGTCATAGTTTTAAGCAAAAAGGACACATGTTCAATTAAACGAGCTTGAGGGGATCGCTAAGTAAAACACCTCACCATAGGTAGTTCACTCATTCACACAATTTTTGGTGGCTAATAGGGCTGCACAAAACTAACCGAAAAACCGATTTCTGAAACCGAAACCAAACCGAAAAATAGGTTAACCGTAACCGATGGACTAGTTTACGGTTTTTATTTTAAAAACCGATGGTTAACCGAAATCGAAAAATAAACCGATAATGTATTAATACACATAAAACTAGACCTGGCAATTATCGTGTTCGAGTCGTGTTCGTGTCGTGTCATTTCGGGTTCGTGTCAAAAAGAGTAAACCCAAACCCAACCCAAAAACTTTCGTGTCAAAGTCGTGTTAACCTATTCGGGTTAGTGTCGATTTCGTGTCGTGTTTTCGGGTTACATGTAATTTTGTTATGCGTATATATTAATAATAACTCTTAAAAATATAAGAAGATTTGGTACTGTTTTTAAACATTTTATATCATTTTTAGATTAGTATGCTAACAATAATTATCGAAAAGTTCGATAATATCATGTTAGAGGGTTATGTAATGTGTTTATAACAATTTAGGAAATTCAAATTAATATTTGCAATTAATAATTATAATTTTATTATCTTTATTAATAAAGTGACATAAAAAAACATGAGAGAATATAACAATAATTTTCAATATCCGTGTCGTTTTCGGGTTCACATATCAACACTAACCCAACCCAAAAATTAGCGTGTCAGTTTCGTGTCAACCCAAAAATGACCCATTACCTATTAAGCTCAACACTAACACTAAAAATCCGTGTCGTGTTCGTGTCGTGTAATCGGGTCGTGTGTCATTTTGCCACCTCTACATAAAACTGGTATAAATATATGTAGAAACTAGTTTTTTGCCCGTGCGATGCACAGATTCATCTTAATATATAAATATTAATAAAAATACAATCTAATAATTACAATTAATGACATAAATGTGTTATATAAATTAAATATTATTATTTGATTTTCATATTTACTTTAAATAATCTTTTTATAGATAAATATAATAATAGAATTAAAACTAATATATTATATATTATATTATATTTTTATCAGTAAAAAAGGAGGAAGTGACACCTCAGTTCCATCGTTACTGTTTTATATTATATATATTATATATTATATTATATTTTTATCAGTAAAAAAGGAGGAAGTGACACATCAGTTCCATCGTTACTGTTTTATATTATATATATTATATATTATATTATATTTTTATCAGTAAAAAATGAGGAAGTGACACATCAGTTCCATCGTTACTGTTTTATATTATATATAGGTTATTTGATTTTCATATTTACTTTAAATAATATTTTTATAGATAAATATAATAATAGAATTAAAACTAATATATTATATATTATATTATATTTTTTATCAGTAAAAAAGGAGGAAGTGACACCTCAGTTCCATCGTTACTGTTTTGATAAATATAATAATAGAATTAAAACTAATATATTATATATTATATTATATTTTTATCAGTAAAAAATGAGGAAGTGACACCTCAGTTCCATCGTTACTGTTTTATATTATATATAGATTTAATTATCAATCTATAAATATACATATTTATATTTAATTTTTAAGTTAAAAATATCAAAATAACTTAAAACTTATTTGTTTTGACAATTTCGTTAATTAAATTTGAAGTTACATATTTTTATTTAATATTTAAATAATTATATATTTATTTTAAAATGAATAATTAAGGATGTAAAGTGATATTTGCTACGAAAAGTCACTAATGGTTAACCGACCGAAATATAGGTTAACCGACCGAAGTTTATATTAACCGAAATATGGTTAACCGAATTAAATGGACTGGTTAATGGTTTTTGTTAATGGACTGGTTAACCAACCATGTGCACCCCTAGTGGCTAAGGTGTTTACTCTCGGCTTATGTTCTTGCTTAGGATTACGTTGATTTTGCACGTTCATCCGAGTTCCTCTACTATGCTATATGACTCCGATGATATCAAAAACAGCCTCTAATTGGGGTTGTAATGTGGTTAGAGGGTTAAAGGTACAACAAAGGTTAAATGTTCTAGCGCTACAAAAACAAAGTTTAAATGGCTTTAGCAAATATGAAGTGACTGAGCTTTTTATTCATCCCTTATTATTTTCGTTTTGGGGTGTTTTCTTTGAGACGTTTTTTATTTTTCTAAAAACTGGGGAATGGAGTTCTTCCCTTTTGTTCGTCTCTTTTCTTTTCTTTTTCTTTTTCTGTTTTTCTCTTTCTTTCCCCCCCCCCCCTTTTTTTTTTTTTTTTGGGATAGTGATGCTCATTCACTTTTTAGTCTTTTGGCTTGCTACTGTAATGCCATAAACAAAGACAAAGCGCTAGAAGAAAACAAAGGCTCAATTCGAGCTTTGCAAAAACAAAGGTTAAGCGGCGAACCAAATTGTGGTTCGCAAAAACGGGTTAGAATGAAAGAAAAATCTACAAACTACAAAAATGTCGGCTCAAAGGGGCTTCCTAGAGTGGATGAAAAAGAAAAACAAGGTAAAGAAAAGGGTTAATTCTAATGAGGCTGATTCATCGTTTACCATCTCAAATCATTGCATGTAGGTTCAACACAGTATTAGGTGCAAAATCTGTAATCTTCCACAAGTCAAAGCATTCACACAAAAATGTCAAGAAAAAGAGCTTTTTGATGTTCGCTCTTAGGCTCAAATTCAGCTCACAATTCTTCGGGTTTCAATTTTGTGTTTACTAGTTTTCCCCAAACTCAAGTTTAATATCACATGCCTTCAATTCTTAAGTTATCTACCTAAGTAATGATTTTAGCATTTCATCAAAAGTAGGGTCTAAATGCAAACTGTAGCTCATGCTTTTACAGATATAAGAGTTGTGTCCTACGCCTAAACTAGTTGTCATGCAATTTTAGATTCGGTTCTCAACCCTCAAAGACAAATAATGAAGTTTAGATTCGAAGGAGGTTCACGGTTTTAGGTCCTAAACATGAAAAAAAACATAAACAAAAACTGAAAACGCTAAACTAAACTAGACACGACGCAACAAAAATTTAAAAATTTATACAATTTTTGTAAGTTTGTCTACCCCTCCTCCTCACACTAAAAATATGCAATAAGTTCCAACATTGCATCATAAATCATGAAGTACGAGTGTAAAAAGTTAGGGTGGAGAAGACAACTTACTGATCGGCCGGGGGGTATGGCCAAGGCATGTTGTAGCGCTCGCAGTAGTCTGCCGCTACGTACTTAAGACCCGAAAGCCTTCGGTCCATGTTCTGCTCAAAGTTGGTGAACCGTTGGTCCATCTGCTGAATAGTGTTAAAGGTTCGTAGGTTAAGATCTCGCATTTCTGCCATCATAGTGTTGATGGCTTGGAACTGGGCCTCCGTCCCCGGCGCTTGGTGTTCCCTTTGGTCTCCTGCTGTCGCAGGTTCTTCTTCCTCGGGTTCCTTGTCCCTTTGTTGTGGACCCCGTGCTCTTTTTCTTCTCCCTCCGCTGGAACTTGCTCCTCCAGTTGGGTTCCTGTTTAAGACTTCTTGAAAAGTAGATTTCCCCAAAAACTTGGAGTTAAGCAAAGTAGGGTAAATAGCAATTTTGGGGTTGTCCAAATTTTTAAATTAGCTCTCAAGTAGGTTGGTAACTAAGTGCCCAAGACCTAGGGAACCACGTTTTCTGCTCGTTTGGCTTGAGAAGCCTTCAAATATGGTCTTAACATTATCCACATGTTTGTGGTTGGCCACGCACCACAGTATGAGCAATTCCATCTTTAAGACTTTATTGCTCTCGTTTTTGCCCAATAAGTTGTGGGCCACAAATTTGTGAACAAGATTGAGAAGTGGATCTAGGAGAGCGACTGGGCTAGCAGTCTGGGAGTTAAAGTCTGATATGCCTGTGAGTTGCTCCCAAGCTATATCTTTTGTTATAGGCTTCTCAAAGTCTGAGATCGCCTCTGGGTGATTATGAACTCCCATTAGGGCTGCTAGTGTGGTAGCATCAATGCGGTAAGGTTTACCGTTTAGCCTAAAAGAATGCTTCCCACCGCCCAAGGGTAGCTCCTTTTTCCAAGTGGTCAATAATTCTATAGTAAAGTTGTGATAAACCGGAGTCTGTGTTGTGGCTAGTCTATACCAGCCGTGGAATTTGAGGATTTCATTGAAATCCTTCTTTAAGCCTAGACTCGATAAAAAGGTTTGATCGACAACTACGTGTGTAGCAAGGTCTTGCTTGGAAAACCTATCGTACAAAATTCCCTCACGTTCATCAATAAGACCAAAGGGTGGATCATACTTAGCTTGGAGGCTTTCGTCGAACTCGACCTCAGATTCGGCTTCGTTCTCGACGACGATCTTAGCTTTGCCTTTCCGACCCATATTTCCTGAGGAATAGACCAAAAATGGAAGAGTTAGAAAATATTTACAAGTTTCAACATAAACCCCCAATAAACCATTCATAGGCAACAATCATAGCTTTAGGCACTTAGGGACTAAACCATAAGTATTTGGTCCCTAAGTCTTTTACCCGAAATTCACAAAATTCATGCAAAATTGAAGATACCCAATGACTAAAACATAAAAAGAATGCAATTCACAACTCTATTGACAAGTTTCTAACTATGATTTGAATAGTTGAACTTTGAGCTAAAATGGGGATTTTGCCCAAATTGAGCAATTTCTCCAAATATTCACAAATTGAGAATAGAAATCACACCCAAACTATAGATTAATCATTATGTTAACATAAATTGCAAGGAAATTAAGAGTTTAAAAGCAAACAAGACATTAATTTGAGAAAAGGAAAAAAACCAAAACTTAGGTTTTTCTCAAACCTCAAAAATTATCACCCTAAGCTAAAATCTAAGCCTATGAACATGTTAGAAATCAAAAATAGGTAAAGATTCATACCTTATATCTTGAATTCGGGTTAGAATGAAGAATTTGGGGGTTAGGTTTTGAAGAAGCAAAAGAGGAAGGAGAAGGGAAGAATGAAAGAATATGATAAAAAAGAAAGAAGAGAGAAGGAAAGAAGAAGGTGGGGAAGGGGATGATGAGTCACCCCCCCTTTTTCTTTTCTTATTCTTTTCTTTATTTTTTTTTTCTTCTTTCTTTCTCTCTTTTTTTTTTTTATAATAGAGTACGGGGGAACAAAGTTTGACAGTATAAATAAACAAACGAGATCAAAATTCAATTAACCAAAATAATAAAAGGAATAAGTGATAAAAATAAAAACAAAAAGAAAAGAAAATACAGAATCAAATTGTTCAAACTTTGGATTAAAAACCGAGGAGAACCCGATTTCTCCCCCTTACTCAATCCTTTCTCAGGATCTTTGGATTCTTCTCCGTTGTGCTCGGGAGAGAACCCTGTGGCCTTTCCTGCCTGTCCCTATTAATCTGAGCCACCTGATTGCTCAAGTCCTTGCAGAAGGCTTCGTTGTTGGCAAGCCTAGCTGAGATCTCCTTCAGAAGAGTCATCACTTCGTCAGATTCCTTAGGGTGTTGCACTGGCCCTTGATTTTGTTGTTGGTATGGGGGCATGCCAAGCCCCTGCTCTCTATGCTCTTGAACAAATCCGCTAGGAGGTCGGAGCACATTCTGATTTGAATTCCCGTAAGAGAGGTTCGGGTGCTGAGGCCTCATGTAGTTGCCATTGTTGTTGTAGGAGTTGTAGTTGTTGGGGTTACCGTTGTTGTAGTTCTGATTGTATCTCGACTGCCCCCCAACGTAATTGACCATCTCCACCCCATCTCCAGCGAAAGGGCTATCTCGCCGCCACAGTGCACGCAGGTGGGAGGTCGGCTAAGCGTAGCCAACAGTACATCCATCTTCCTACTCAAATCTGCAACAGCTGGATTTTGTTCCTGTTCTTCCACAGCAAATACCCGCTGCCTAGTGGGGCCGGCGAGCTTCTGTTCTTGCCACTGCACACTCTTTCTGGCCAGCTCATTAATCATGTCATATGCCTCTGCTGCTGTCTTTCTAAACAAATCTCCACCCGCTGCGGAGTCGACAATGGCTCTGTTTATGGGTGTCAGTCCGTGATAGAAGACGCTCACTAACTGATGCTTGGGTATGTCATGATGAGGGCACATGCGCAGCATTTTCCTGAATCGAGTCCAAGATGTGTGGAGCGCCTCATGCTCGGGTTGGTGGAAGGATGTGATCTCACCCCTGAGCATTGCTGTCTTCGAGGGAGGGAAGTAGTAGGACAAGAATTCCTTCTCCAACCCTGCCCATGTCGTGATTGAACCGGGCTCCAGTGTTCTCAGCCATTCCAAAGCTTGCCCCGTCAGAGAGAACGGGAACAGTTTCAGTCTAACAGCATCTTGGGGGACCCCATTGGTCCTTGCAGTGTCTGCGCACATTAGGAAGCGATCCAGATGATCATTCGGGCTCTCGTGTGCTTCTCCTCCAAACAGTCCGGTCTGTTGGATCAAGTGAATTATACCAGACTTGATTTCGTATGTGTTTGCCGGAATGTTTGGAGCAGCAATGCCTGACAGATGCTGATGTCGGTGGGGTGCCAGGATCTCACTCATCAGACGAGTGTCGCTCTCTGGTCCGGTGTTCTCATTGTTCCGTTCATTGTCAGTCATCTTGATGGGCTCGATAGGCTCGATGATCTCGTCTTGCTTCAGCTTTTCGATCTGTTTGCTCCTGCGAAGAGTACGTTCAAGTTCAGGGTTAAGAGGGACAACCGGTATTTTCGCTGATCTCGTAGGCATACGCTGAGAAAAGATAAGTACAGAAATAAATGAAAGCTGAAGGGAAATCTTACAAATCATATAGGTTTGTACAAGTATAAGAACAGTATAAAAAACACATACAGACATGTACAGATGAAATTAATAACTATATGTTCGTACAAACGAATATAAACAAGCGTGAGTATTAACAAGGATGGTTATCATAAATGAGTATATATAAATATGTGTATATAAACAAGTATAAACGGTATAGATACGTAGTAAAAAGAATCATGATTATAAATAGGTATGTATGATATTAACAAAGGATATTCACAAAGAATGCCTAAACTAACAAGTCGACCTTTGGTTCGATATTGCAGAAGAAATAAATCCCCGGCAACGGCGCCAAAAACTTGATGCGGATTCCGGAGAATCCTCACTAAGGGATAAGTGTACCCCGTCGTTATCAAGTAATAAATTTCTGGTTTAAGTCCAGGTTATCGTCCACAGGATTTATTTCTGCAAGTAAGCTACTCGATCTCGGATGTTATCTAGGCTTAGGGGGTTTTGAGTTTGGTTTGTTTAATTAATCTACTCCTAGGTTGAATTATGCTAATCCTAGTTAAGTTATCTGATTCTAACTAAGTTATCTAATTCTAGCTAAGTTATTCTAACCCTAACTAAGTTACTCTACCCCTAATTGATCTTTTACCAAAGCAATTAACTGAATGAACATGAAGGAATACGATGATAACAATGATAGAATGTTTAAGCAATTGAATTGAAACTAAGTCGCTTGTGTCCAAGGCGATTAACCCGACCTATCCTCCTAAAGTCCCTAGTTCGTGATTCCCTTGTAAGGCCGAAACTAGCTCTAAGGCTCAGTAATTTGGGCTTAATTTTCTATAGGGTCGTCAATCCTATAGGCACTGACTAGGTCAGATTCAGCTCGCAATATGTGCCAACCTAATTTTGGGATTATCGAATGAGTTAAACCAATCAGACAAAGCGTGAGACAAAGATTAAAACATCAAAACAATTGAATGAACAAAAACTATATTATATATCAAAGATGAATGTATTGTCACGAATTTACGATAAACCCAGAATTCATAGCATGTATCAGAGGCTAGACAGAATATAAAAGAAGAAAAATCCCTTTCAGGGAACCTGTCTACCAATGCAGGCGTCTTTCTAGGATTTAAGGATGGAGCTTGAGTAATCATCGGTGAACGGAGCTTCGAAGGTATCTTCAATGGAGGTTTGAAGGATATGGAGGAGGTGGAGAGGATTTCTCAAGGTGGAAGCTAAGCTAATTACAAAAGTAAAAGATATTTAATTTACAATTGAAAATTCCTATTTATAGACGCATCTCGGGACTCGTTTTGACCTATTTTCGTGTCCTAGTTGGTGTAGGAAGATGTGGGGCCGAACGTGGCTTCGTGGGGGCGGAATTGGTCTTTTTGACCAATTCCCGCAGGGCTGCTCGCCGAGCAGGAAAGGATGCTCGGCGAGCAGGGCTGCTCGCGCCGAGCAGCCCCCTGCTCGCCGAGCAAGCGCCTGGTGGCCTGCTCGGCGAGCAGAAATGGCCCGTGGGGCCCTGCTCGCCGAGCGTTTTCGCCCGAAGCGCGCTCGATCCAAGCTCGATGAGTTCCGCGACCTTTTTCGTCCGACTTCACACCTGCACATGCATAAAAACTCCGGAAAACATTAGTCCAAAAGCCAAATTGATCCGTCAATCGCTTATTTTGAGCAAACGCTTCGTTTGGTGCGACTTTTGACGGACCAATTAGCTTCAAAAGATAACGGAATTCTAATACGCATGCTATTTCGGCCGTATTTGCCTAAATTGATTACAAAACGAGCCTAAACGACGAAAAGTAAATAGAATGTTCTCAATTCCTAACTAACTCACACAAAAGCATTTAAATGCGAGAATTGCAAGCTTATTAGCCAAATAACTCTAAAAACCGTCCTAAAGCCGTACCCAAAGATAGGGGTTTTGACCCCTATCAGTAGCCCAAAAAGATAGCCTCATCAGCTTTTGAATCAAACTTTGCTAAGCTATCTTTGGTATTTAAAATAAAACATCTACAGCCAAAGGCACGAAAGTATCCAATATTGGGCTTTCGTCCTTTCCAAAGTTCATAGGGGGTTTTCTTGAGTATAGGTCTAACTAGAGCCCTATTAAGAATATAGTATGCTGTGTTAACAGCTTCTCCCCAAAAATACTTTGGAAGCCTATGCTCATCCAGCATTGTCCTGGCTATTTCAACCAGAGTTCTGTTCTTCCTTTCCACAACCCCATTTTGCTGAGGTGTTCTAGGAGCAGAAAAATTGTGGTCAATGCCGCTGGCTTCACAGAATTCAACAAACTTTTGGTTCTTGAATTCTCCACCGTTATCACTACGGATATGAGCTAATTTTAGGTCTTTTTCATTTTCAATTTTTCTAACCAAGTTTGAAAATGTCTCAAAGGTCTCATCCTTGCTGGTCAGCAAGATAACCCACGTATACCGAGAGAAGTCATCTACAATGACCAAGGAAAATCTTCTTCCACCCAGACTCAGCGGCTGGACTGGACCAAAGAGATCCAAGTGTAGCAACTCTAACGGACGTTTAGTTGAGACAATATTTTTGCTATGAAAAGATTGCTTGGTTTGTTTTCCAGCTTGGCAGGCGTGGCATAACTGATCTTTTTGAAATTTAAGTTCAGGCAGTCCCTCAACCAATTGCTTTCTTGCTAGTTTGGCCAGGAGGTCCATGCTTACATGACCAAGTCTCCTGTGCCATAGCCAGGAATTTTCTTCCTTTGATACTAAGCACACAGTTTTTGAAAACTTTTTCTCTAAGTCTAGCATAAAGACATTATCTATCCAAGGGGCAGTTAAAATTATCTCATTTGTTTTACCCTCGTATATTTTACATCCAGTAGCATCAAATATAACTTTTCTCCCATTGTCACATAGCTGAGCTACGCTGAGTAAGTTATATTTGAGTCCGCTGACTAGGGAGACAGATTCAATAGTAGGATTACCTCCGATGGTTCCTGACCCTACTATCTTACCCTTCTTGTTGTCTCCAAAACTTACGCTCCCTCCTCGTTTACGCTCAAACGTGATGAACTGAGTTTCATCACCCGTCATATGCCTTGAGCATGCGCTGTCAATATACCACATCTTTGACTTCTCGGCACATCTCAGGCTTACCTGCATTGTAACTAGTTACTTTTAGGTACCCAATTCTTTTTGGGTCCTGACTTGTTAGGTGCAACAGGTATAGCATCATATTTTATTTTATGGCGACATACATGGACAGTATGGCCATTCTTTCCACAGAAGTCACAACTGACCTTCTGTTTAGGATTTTTTACTGACTTGTCAGCACCCCAGTGCTGAGCGTGCCAGCACACCTTAGTGGTGTGTCCTAACTTCCCACAAAAGTCACACTGGACTTTTCGCTGGGGATTCCATCTCTGCCAAGTACCTTGGTACTGAGTTCTCAGAGGAATGTTATTTTTATTTGGAACCTTTAGTTGGTTCTGGATGGTTGTGACGTCCTTCCTCGGTTTCTTTGAAACTGACTGGACTTCAGAGACATACTCATGCATGATCTTCATGTTATCATGCAGAGTTGAATTGTCCTGAAGAAGGAATCTGAGGTCACTCAGTTTGACCTCTTCCACTTCGTCACAGCGCCTGCTGAGTGCTCTAACTTTCTTATTACACTTCTTGACAAGTGTATAGAGATCACTCAGGGCATTAACCATATCATTTCTGAGCTGGGGAAGAGAAATTGCCTCATTTGATTGCTCCTCGTCTTCTGATAGGTCAGCATGCTCAGAGACGCATGGCTCAGCAAGTTCGTCAGCCATGAAGCATATCTTCGCTGACTCGGTGGCCTCAGTTTCTGTAGATGAAGACTCATCGCTGTCGCTCCAAGTAGCCACCATTGCTTTCTTCCCACTTTTCTTGTCTTTCCTCAGTGTGGGGCAGTTTGACTTAATATGGCCAGTTCGATGGCACTCAAAGTATGTAATGGGCTTTGAGCTGTCCTTTCTGTATTTGCTGTCACTTGAGTCAGCCTTATACTTATCAAACTTTCTGTAAGGCTTTTTAGAGTATTTGTCACTCTTCTTGAATAGCCTTTTCATCTTCCTTGTGAACATAGCCATCTCCTCATCGTCAGTTGAACTCCCGTCAGTGGAGTCAGCTTTCATGACAAGTGACTTCTGCTTCTTGTCTTCAGATTTTTCCTTCACCTCAAAGTTTTTCATGGATATCTCATGGGTCAGCAATGAACCGATGAGTTCGTCGTATTTGTAGGTGATTAAATCCTGAGCTTCCTCGACTGCTGTCTTCTTTGCTTGCCAATCTTTAGGAAGACTCCTGAGTATCTTTTTGACTTGTTCTTCCTTAGTGAAGATTTTCCCAAGTCTCTTGAGCTCATTAATGATGTTGGTGAACCTTGAGTTCATGTCTGAAATGCCCTCATCATTGTTCATCTCGAACAGCTCGTACAGTCTCATCTGCTGATTCACCTTGGATTCTTTTACTTTGTTAGTTCCCTCGTAGGTGACTTTTAGCTTTCTCCAGATCTCCTGTGCCGACTCACAACCTGAGATTTTATTATATTCTGCAGCATCGAGCTCACAGTGAAGCATATTGATAGCCGAAGCATGGTTTTGGAGTTTCTTAAGATCATCCTCTGTCCATTTGGCCTCAGCTTTTACAACTGTTTGGCCAGCCACAACCTCGACAGGTACAAATGGGCCTTGGACTATAGATAGCCAGGCACTCATGTTTGTAGCCTGAATGAAGTTTTTCATCCTATTCTTCCAGAAGGTATAGTTTGACCCGAAGAATATGGGAGGCCTAGTAATGGACAGCCCCTCAGGCAGTATTTGAGTTGTTTGGTTTCCAGGGAGAAACCGAGTGCTGTTTTCGCCCATGGTAGGGATCAGCTCAAGGTTGTTAGACCTTTTAGAGTGAGCTTTTAAGCTCTGATACCACTTGTTGGTCCCTTGTAAGGTGGCAAGTATAGTTCCAAGGGGGGGGTTAGGAACTATTTAAACTTTTTCGCAATTAGGGCAGACTTCTTTTTCTAAAGAAAAAGGTTTGAACAGCGGCGCTGAGTAAACAGCAAGATACTGGCTTAGTCAACAGGTGACTAGGTCAGTTTCTTAGCTTGAGTCAGGAGATAGCACTTAGAGTCTATTCCTGAGCTCAGACGTTCAACGCGCACAACTCAATTTGACCTCTTTACTTGGTCAGTTTTGATTATTTAAAGCAAGCAATATAAATAAGGAGTTAAAGGTAAGAAATACTTCACTCAGCAGATTTATCCAGGTTCGGCTTCTTCTAAGCCTACGTCCTGTCCCCGGAACACGTTCCGAGATTTCAAATCCTCTACTGAGCTCTTTAAAGGTAGAGCCTCAAACCCTTTACAATATCAGCAATTGAGTATGACAAGAGTACCTTCCTCTATACTTCTACTCAATCCTAATCTCTCGCTGAGTACTTAAAACCGAGTACTCAGCCTCTCCTTTCTATCTCTAGAAATGATAAGTGTTTTGTCCTAATACAAAGATGTGCTAAGACACTTTAGACGATTTAACAATCACTCTAGACTTTTACACAGATATAAGAAATTGTAGTGTAAGATTTGCTTTGCTTCTTGCTTGCAGAACTTGTGTAGAAATTTGGTCAGCGTAACTGCTTAATCAAGTTCTGTGTAAAATGAAGCTTGTGATGGCACTATTTATAGAGACGTCTGGGCATCGGTCATTTCGAATTTCGAAATAACCGTTGGAGGGAAACGGCTATATGTCGTTGTCATCCTGACTTGCTCAGAGCTCTCGGCCAATCAGAATCACGTATCTTCTGTCCTCGGGCAGCTCAGCAGATGGTCTCTCCTTTTATGGTAAAGTCAACTGGACAGCATACTGTGTCGTCTGAACTTTGCCAAAAGGGGAAATACTTTGTCTGGAAGTTTTGCTTTGCCAGCTGCTGTCTTGTACGCTTTGTCGAGACTACTCAGCAGCTTCGTCTTGAAGTTGTTCCCGAAGGTCTTCTAGATCCTTCCGTTTGCTGAGTTGCGTTTTGTCTTAAAACGACAACGTCTTGACATACGCGGGCCGAGTGTACTGAGTTGTTTGACTTGGGCCTTGGCTTCCGTATTGGGCTTGGGCCTTTTAATCCTTATGTCTTATAACAGTTTTAACTCAACATTGAACAAACACATTAGTAGAATAAATCAAGGCATTTAAACTTAGTGTGTTTAGAATATGTAATTTAAACAATTTTGTCAAATCAAAATTATGTGGAAAGGTGTTTCAACAGTATTGACAGCTTCTCCCCAAAAATACTTTGGAAGCCTATTTTCACTCAGCATTGTCCTAGCAATTTCTACTATTGTCCTATTCTTCCTTTCAACAACTCCATTCTGTTGAGGAGTTCTAGGGGCAGAGAAATTGTGGTCAATACCATTAGTTTCACAGAATTCATCAAACATTTGGTTTTTGAATTCTCCACCATTATCACTTCTAATGTGAGCTACTCTTAGGTCTTTGTCATTTTCAAGCTTTTTGACTAATGAAGTAAACATCTCAAATGTTTCATCTTTGCTACTCAGCAAGATGACCCAAGTATACCTAGAGAAATCATCTACAATAACTAAGGAAAATTTCTTACCTCCCATGCTGAGTGGCTGGATAGGTCCGAAAAGATCCAAATGTAGTAATTCCAATGGTCTTTTGGTTGAGACAACCTTTTTGCTATGAAATGACTTTTTGATTTGTTTACCTTGCTGACAAGCATTACATAATTGATCTTTTTCATATTTTAGTTTGGGTAATCCTTCAACTAGTTGCTTTCTAGCTAATTTGGCTAGGAGGTCCATGCTGACATGCCCAAGTCTCATATGCCATAGCCAGGAGTTGTCCTCTTTAGACACCAAGCATATATTTTTTGAAAATTGTTTTTCCAGACTCAACATGTAAACATTTTCTACACGAGGGGCTGTTAAAATCAAATCATTTGTTTTTCCCTCGAGTATTTGACACTTAGTATCATCAAATATAACCTTTCTTCCACTCTTGCAAAGCTGAGCTACGCTTAGAAGAATATATTTGAGACCTTTAACTAAGGAGACTGACTCAATTTTAGGGTTACCTCCGATAGTTCCTGAGCCAACTATCTTGCCCTTCTTGTTGTCTCCAAAGCTTACACTACCTCCTCGTTTAAGCTCTAGTGTGATGAACTGAGTTTCATCACCTGTCATGTGTCTTGAGCATGCGCTGTCTATATACCAAAGTTTTGATTTCTCCACGCATGTCAAGCTGGCCTACATTTTAAACTATTTGTTTTTAGGTACCCAATTCTTTTTGGGTCCTTTCTTGTTAGTGTAAACAGGTGCAAAGTCATATTTTAACTTGTGACGAAATACTTTTATAGTGTGGCTAGGCTTACCACAGAAGTCACAAAAAGGTACCCTTTGAGGGTTGTACTGAGTATGGTCAGCATTGTTGTGTTGGGCGTGCCAGCATACTTTTGTGGAATGCCCTTTTCTTCCGCAAAAGTCACATTGGACAATCCGCTTGTTATGCCAACACACAGCTTTTGTGTGCCCCCTTTTTCCACAACACTCACATTGAGTGAATTGCTTATGCTGACTAGTACTTGCGTACTCAGCATGGGGTTTATTTCTAATTGAGCCTTTCACTTGACTCTGCAAGGTTGTGAAATCCTTTCTAAGTTTCTTTGACTCGGTTTGAACCTCCGAGACAAACTTATGCAAGATTTGCATGTTGGTATGTAAATCTGAGTTGTCCTGGAGAAGATATCGGAGGTCACTCAGCTTGACCTCTTCAATCTCGTCACATCGCCTGTTGAGTGATTTAATTTTGTTATTGCATTTTTTAGTTAGCTTATATAAATCACTCAGGGCATTTACCATCTCATTTCTAAGCAAAAGTAAGGATGTTACCTCATTGTTGTTTTCCTCCTGCTCAGAATCTCTAGAGAGGTCAGCTTGCTCAGATTGAGATTGGTCAGCTCCATCATCTGCCATGAAACATATGTTGGCTGTTTCATTTTGCTCAGCTTCAGATGATGTTGACTCATCACTATCACTCCACGTGGCCACCATTGCCTTTTTGCTTCCATTCTTATCTTTCTTCAGATTAGGACAGCTTGACTTAATATGCCCAGTTTGATGGCACTCATAACATGTGACAGGTTTGGAGCTGTCCTTTTTGTATCTAGTGTCACTGGACTCAGCTTTATATCTGTCTCCTCTCTTGTATGGCCGCTTACTATTTCTTTCATTTCTTCTGAACAACTTTTTCATTTTTCTAGTAAACATGGCCATTTCCTCATCATCAGTTGACTCAGCTTCTGTGGAGTCAGCTTTCATCACTAGTGATTTCTGTTTCTTGTCCTCAAATCTTTCTTTAGCTTCAAAGTTTTTCATGGAAATTTTATGGGTCAGTAAGGAACCGATCAGCTCATTATATTTGTATGTGGTCAGGTCCTGAGCTTCCTCTACAGCTGTCTTCTTAGCTTGCCAGCTTTTGGGAAGACTTCATAAGATCTTCTTCACTTGGTCTTCTTCAGTGAAATTCTTACCGAGTCTTTTAAGCTCATTTATTATGTTGGTGAACCTGGCATTCATTGCTGAGATGTCCTCATTGTCAGTCATCTCGAACAGCTCATACAATCGCATGTGTTGGTTCACTTTGGATTCCTTGACCTTGCTGGTGCCTTCATAAGTCACTTCCAGCTTTTTCCAGATCTCCTGTGCTGACTCACAACCTGAAATCTTATTGTATTCTGCAGCATCTAGAGCACAGTGAAGCATATTGATAGCCGAAGCATTATTTTGTAATTTTTTGAGGTCATCCTCTGTCCACTCAGCTTCACTTTTAACAATTTTCTCATTGTTAACAGTTTTGTATGGCACATGTGGACCTTGAACAATTGCAAGCCATGCACTCATGTTTGTGGCTTGAATAAAGTTCTTCATCCTATTCTTCCAGAATGTATAATTTGACCCAAAGAATAGGGGAGGTCTAGTGATTGATAGTCCCTCAGGGAGTATCTGTGTTGTTTGGTTTCCTGGAAGGAAACGAGTGCTATTCTCACCCATTTTTCGGGATCAGCTCAAGATTGTTAGATCTTTGAGTAGTGAGCTTAGGCTCTGATACCACTTATTGGTCCCTAGTGATTAGTTCCAAGGGGGGGTTAGGAACTAATGTAACTTTTTTCGCTTTTAATTATGCTGACTTAGTGTTATTTTAAGAGTTTGATAACTCAGCGTGTTGGTCAGCACGGCCGATTGATTAGTCAGACAGTTTTAGTTCTATGTTGACTAAGATTGCTTGACTTGAGAGTTTGGAATTGACACTTGAAAGGTCAGCTTCCAACTCAGCACTCAGATTTACTCAGTTTCAGTTTTAACAATTTATAAGCTGAGTAAATATAACAAGCAACACATGCATATATATATATATATATATTGAGAGAAAGAGTTTAGAAGTTACTCAGCACGACTTATCCTGGTTCGGCCTCTCTGCCTACGTCCAGTCCCCAGTTCCTCCTGGGATTTTCAATCCAATACTGAGCTCTTTCAAGGTAGAGCACAAACCCTTTACAAGGCAGTGAGTATGCAAGAGTACGTCCTCTATTCGTCTACTCAGCTCCTACTAAGTACTACAACCCAGCACTTAGATTTTTCTACCACTGAATACTTACAACCAAGTACTCAGCTCAACACTCTCAATATTCCTATTGATCACAAAATTGTTCTTTTTCAACTAAAGAACACCTTAGATGATTACAAAACAATCAATCTAGCATTTACATAGAGAATAGAAACGTTGGTGTAAGATCTTTTTATATTTGAGTGCTTTCAAGATTTTCTCTCTTGTATTTTTCTTTTGATACTTCGGCAATGATCCAAGGTTCTTGATTGTCCTTTTATAGATGGAAAGCTGCAGATGGATCATTTGAATTGTTTTAGCCGTTAACACCAAAATGACTCTTTTAGGGAACATCTTCTGGTCAGCTTCAGACTGTTTCGCCATTCCCTTCCTCTGTTTTCTTCAGGCGTCAAGTTTTGTCTTCTTGCATCAGACTTGTCTTTTTGTTCCAGTTGTCTTTTACCAATAATCCATTGACCCATGTTTCTTGGAATTAGTCTTCTGTGTATTTTCGAGGCTTCAATTATTGGTGCAGAAGATTGGCAGACTTTGTCCTTTAGTGAACGGATCCTTCATGCTGTCCTGACTGTCACTCAGCTTCATTCGTTATCTTCGAATGTTCAACTTCCATACTGAGTTCCTTCTTAGTCAGCTCCGTTCTGTTTATACGATTCTGAAGGAGTCTTCTATTTTAGTCAGCTTCGTTCTGGCAACGTTGAAGGAAGCTTTCTGAGACTGAGTTCTACTCCACTCAGCTTCTATTCTTTCATGCTGAGTTCCATTCCACTCAGCTTGGCTTATGCTGACTTTTGTCCTGTTTAACTTTATATATATATATTTTTGCTCTCAATATTGAACAAACACATTAGTACAATTAAATCAAAGCATTTAAATTTAATTGCCTCTTAATCATGGATGATTTTGTCAAATCAAAATCTTGTGGAAAGGTGTTTCAACAGATTAAACTGACCCTTTTACAATGCTCCTTCCACTTGGGTTGTACTCATTGTACTCTGAACTTGGTAATGAGGTTTATGATGCTGACACCACAAGGGACTCTATTTGTGCTGAATGCATCATAAACCTATCACCATGTTTAATGTTGCTGTTAAGATATCAAACCGGGTGGAAAGGAACATAGTAAGAGTATGGCCAATGCACATACATAACCCTTTACACAGAGCTTGTTATTCAGTTTGTATGTATATGTATATTCTATCTAATCAAAATATATCTTATCATTTGCAAGCCATATCAGTACATGCAATTAGCCTAAATTTACCCTTTGATACATGCTCAATGACCCTTTTACAATGTTCCTTTAATACTTGATGCATGATTAAGGTATATTGTAAACGAATTGCATTCAGAATCCTTACTTATCAGCATAACTCATGTTCAAATAAAAAGGAGTCAGCTGAGATTATAACATTTTCAGCTTTAAGAGTATGCCTAACATGCTATAACAAGTAGACAACTTATTCAAGTAGACATATGTATATTCAAGTGAACATGCTATAACAAGTAGAAAACTTATTCTTGCATGTTTATAACAAGTAGACAACTTATTCGCGCATGTCTATTCAAGTGAATATAACCATGCTTCACAAACCATATGTTGTAGGCATTAACATTATTTCACTCAATGAACATTCATAGCATAAGATTATGGCCAATCACAACAACATCATACATGTAACTAATCAGCTACATGCCCAAATGAACATTTGTACACATACTCAATCAGTCTAGCTTCCTAAATAGAACATCAAACATAAACATGTTTCATACACATACACATACTCAATCACTTCTATCAGTATAACTCATAGGTGTAAGAGTATTGCCAATCACAATGAACATTCAAAGCTTTAGAGTATGCCTAATCAACCACAGGCTTAATGATCATTCATACATAAACTCTATGAGTCCTAGCTTCCTAAATAGTTATATCTAACCAATTAGTTCATACCAATCATTTCATCATCGCCCACAACATCATACATATATGTAATCGTTCAGTTCAAACCCACATAACAATATATATACTAAATCAGGCTAGTTTCCTAAATCAATAAGTTATAGGTTCCTAAACAGTATATCAAACATACTCAATCACTTCTAAAGGCATGACCAATCAGTTCAAACCAACATAACATTAATATATATTCATTAAGTTAAAGAAATCTTCCCATATGCTAAAGGCATAAACCGATTGACAATCTTTTCAGTCAGCCTTCCCATGTACTGAAGCATTCTACTATCCCTGCAAATATTATGTTCAAGTAAAAAGGAATCAGATGAGTTCATACCATCTTCAGCATCAGGCACTGTATTGCCCTAGGTTAAAAAAGATAAAGACCCAACCTTTTCAGCAGTGAATCTGAATACAATAAAATCAGTGTAGCTAAGCGAGATATCTAAACCTTTCTACGATAGGTCTGAAAATCACAAGATCCTTATTCCAGCTGCTGAAGTTGACATACACAAAAGTAAATCGGATGAGGAAAAGATAGAGTAAGGAACAATGCTACTCTAATACATCTAGGAACGAAGAAAATATGGCTTACCAGTACCGTGTTTCGAGCTCACCCAGTGATTGCATGTTCAAATCAACCATGGAGATAGAGATGGATGAGAGGGATGAAGCTTGCGTAACCTAAACTGGGGTTTGGGATTAGAGAGAGGGTTTATATATCACTTGAAATTTCAGTCAAACGATAGAGCGCGTAAAATTTGTAAGTGAAATTTCATTTGCCGCTTTTTTGTTTTCGGCATACAATGACATTCATTTATTAGAGGTGTCATCTGTTGAGCGCATCAAATTTAACGAAAATGCGCATTTTCTTTGGATGACAGGATTCTGTAATCGTAATGTCATCTGAAAATCGAGCGCATTTTTTATTTCGCCTTCAGATGACATACAGTTAAAATACTGTCACGAAAAATATTCAAACGACACGAAAATAAATGTCTGTCATGTATCTTGTGTCATGTGAAAGGAAAAATGGCATAGTGAACACACGTCCTACCATATTAAAGGACTAATTAAACTAAAAAAATTAAGTTGATAGTTAAAGATCAAAAACAACTTTTATTATTATCTCTCATATTATCAAAAGAAAAATGCAACTAGAAAAGAATGATGTAGTTTTGAAAATGCAGATGCCTGGGAATGCAAGGAATATCGAATTCTAGATGAATTTATGACAATGCAGATTGTCACGGCCCATCAAAATTCATTCTAGGAATGGCCCAAGTCAAATGCCCAATTGTAGGAAAATAGAAAAGCCTAGGCGTAGCGAAATAATAAAATTTTATCTATTTTATCTATTTCCCTTTTCCAAGATCTGTTAATTGTTATTTCATATAAAGAGGGATAGAAAGTAATACCTTTGGTGAAGAAATATCTACCGTTGCAAACGAAGTGCCCACAACTTTTTATTATCAACTCGTGAGCAGCGAACGTTTTTATTCAACACAGAAAAACAAAACTAATCAGTAATCAACCTTTAAAGTATAGCAATCGCAATGATTGCCTCTAACAGAAATCGATACGAGATCAAAGAGGGAGTAAGAAATAAAGTAAATTAGCCGAGACGAAAGACGGAACGATTCCTCTCCTCCTGTTCTGTGTGTGTCGAAATTTATGGGGTTAGGGAGTCTATTTATAGACTTCTCTAAACCCTAATCCCAGTTGTGTTAGGTAATTAAATAATTGGAATCTTATTCGGAATAGGATTCCTAATTAGATAATTAAATAAACACTTTATTATTATCTAAATAATAACTAATTATATCTAGATAATTATTATTAATCAAATTAATAATTAATTAATGTTAGGGATAATTAATTAGAGTTTCAATCACATAAAAACTTCTAATTAATATTATCAGATAATCTTTTAATTTAATTGATAATCTTTTAATTTAATTGATAACCATAATCAAATTATAATTATTAATCAAATTAATTTATCCCTAAATTAATACAAATTTCGGCCCATATATGTATGTCCCATTAATTACATTTTCATCCTCCGATTCCAAGTCCCATATGCGACCCATTAGGTTCTTTATTGCCACTAGCCGTATATATCCTTTTAAATTATTCATCACGATTAATTCCAACATATATATAATGGAATACCGTCTCGAGCTGTTACTAGCAGAACCTATGATATTCCCCCAGAGCAATTAAGAAGTCAGGTTGATAACTGACGTTAACCTGTCTGCATTAGGTACAGTATAATACGATCCTTCATCAACTATATCCTGTCGGTCAATTCCTTATAACCATGGAACGTGTCAAGGTTACATATAACGAAGAGTCCGGTTTTACTTGTACAGGTTGAATTCACTCTGAAAAGATAAGTTAAGTGAAAAGTTCATTTCTACTCTTAACTGTATCACCTTGCAAGGATTTCAGTCAATTCACCCCAAGCGGCCATTTGGATATATCTCCCACTTATCGGGAGTGACGAATGCTCAATCTGACATTAACTATTCTGCAATTGCTTTGTGTGATACCCAACCATGCTCTCACACACCCCAGGCACTTACCTGTTGGATCGTGCTCGCACAAAATCAAAGTATCAGACTCCATAATCCAGAATCACTAATTAACGAATGTTTGAGTCTGAGGATTAGTTATACCTACTAATACCAATGAGATGAACAGTTGACACATTAGATAAATCAATCCGTTCTGTTATCTCAAGTCGGGTCCCTATCCTAATGAACTCCTTCACCGGATCCATGTAACTGTCTAGATATCTGAATATCTAAAGCTTGTGAGATCAGCTTTCTGTCTCGACAGAAAACACTGTTACATGCAAGTCTCAACAGTAATATGCCAACCCCTATAACATATTACTTGACTTGGGTTTACTTTAAGTCTATTGGTTCTATTATAAAGTACAGTCTCACTTCATGCTTGTATGAACATTTTATAACTACTTAAATAAACTTAGGGTTACTTTCTTTATGAAAGATTTATGCCTTTATATATAGTTACATTTTAATGATATATATCTGATTAAACAAATGATCAAATAAACAATTTATTCATTAATATTAATATCCTAAAACAATTGTCTTTAGGACACTAAACTCCAACATTCTCCCACTTGGACTAAAGCCAATTGTTTATGAAACTAATACCAGAAGAATTAAGATGTTTATCGTGAGCTCTTTGTGGTAATGGCTTGGTCAACGGATCTGCAACGTTGTCCTTAGTAGGCACCTTTTCTATTTTCACATCTCCCCTAGCTATGATCTCCCTAATGAGATGATATCGCTTGAGATAATGTTTGGATGCATTATGAGACCGTGGTTCCTTTGCTTGTGCAATGGCTCCATTGTTATCACAGTACAGTGTAATGGGATTCACAATGTCAGGCACCACTCCTAGTTCTGTTATGAACTTCCTAATCCAAACAGCCTCCTTTGCCGCTTCTGCAGCTGCGATGTACTCTGATTCAGTCGATGAGAAAGCAACACTTCCTTACTTGGAACTCTTCCAACTAACTGAACCTCCATTCAGGATAAACTGGTATCCTGATTGGGATCTATAATCATTTTCATCAGTTAGATGACTAGCATCTGAATATCCTTCAATTTTCAATTCTCCGTGTCCATATATGAGGAACATGTCTCTGTGTCAATTAAACGAGCTTAAGGGGATAGCTAAGTAAAACACCTCACCATAGGTAGTTCACTCAATTCACACAATTTTGGTGGTTAAAGTGTTTACTCTCAGCTTATGTTCTTGCTTAGGATTGCGTTGATTTTGCACGTTCATCCGAGTTCCTCTACTATGCTATATGACTCCGATGATATAAAAAAACAGCCTCAGATTGGGGTTGTAATGTGGTTAGAGGGTTAAAGGTACAACAAAGGTTAGGAGTTCTAGCGCTAGAAAAACAAAGTTTAAGAATGGCTTTAGCAAATTGCGAAGTGATTGAGCTTTTTATTCACATATTTTTTCTGAGACGTTCTAATTTTAAGAACTGGGAGATAGGGTTCTCCTTCTTTTGTTCGTCTCTTTTCTTTTTCTTTTCTATTTTTCTTTTTCTCTTTTTTTTTTCTTTTGGATAGTAATGCTCATTCACTTCTTAGCCTTTTGGCCTGCTACTATTGTGCCATAAACAAAGATAAAGCGCTAGAAGAAAACAAAGGCTCAATGCGAGCTTTGCAAAATCTCGGGTTAAGTAACAAACCAAGTGATGGTTTGCAAAAATTGGGTTAGAATGAAAGAAAAATCTACAAGATACAAAAATACAGGCTCAAAGGGGCTTCCTAGAGTAGATGAAAAAGAGAAAATAAGGTAAAGAAAAGGTTAATTCTAATGAGACTGATTCATCGTTTAACATCTCAAATCATCGCATGTAGGTTCAACTCAGTATTAGGTGCAAAATCTGTAATCTTTTCACAAGTCAAAGCATTCACACAAAAATGTCAAGAAAAAGAGCTTTTTGATGTTCGCTCTTGGGCTCAAATTCAACTCACAGTTCTTAGGTTTCAAATTTGTGCTTACTAGTTCTCCCCAAACTCAAGTTTAATATCACATGCCTTCAGTTCTTAGGTTCGATTGGCACATTCTATGCATTTCGACAAATGATGCCAAGATGATCGACGGTGTTCCACTCTACTTGCAAGATACGACCATGGTGTGGTGGCAATTGAATGAACAAGAGATGTAACGAGGTACATGTTCGATCACTACTTGGGACGATTTTAAACAAGAGCTTAAAGCCCAATTCTACCCGGAGGCGGGTGAGCTCGAAAAGAAGGCCAAGTTGAGACATTTGAAGCAACGTGGTGATTTACGGGAGTACATCAAGGAATTTTCTGAGATTCTCTTAGAGCTACCCAACTACCCGCAAGAGTAGGCCTTCTATCGTTTCTTTTGAAGGATTACAGCCATGGGCTAGGCTAGAAGTTCAACGCGGAAATGTGAAAGAACTTTCTACCGCAGTTGCCAAAACCGACTCATTAGCGGAGTTTGAGAAAGCTTTGGCCATGACAAGGGCAGGAATGGCCAAGATGCTGGAGCCAATGGAAAAAGTGGGGGAAATGTCCATGATCATAACAAGAACAACGTCCCAAAACAACAAGAGGCCAAGCCATTCCAAGGCAAAAATGAGAACTACGTTGAGAGGTTGTTCAAGTGCTACTTGTGTACGGGCCAACATAGGACAAGGGACTGCCCGATAAGGGAAAAGTTAAATGCACTCGTCAAAGAGCGAAAGCTACAACAACAGGATGACGACGTGTAAGAGCAATCGACCGAGATGTACATAGAGTCCCTGTGTCATTTGGGTGCAATGCGAGTTGAGGGAAAAGACAATGATGTGACGTCAAGCCCCTCGACACCGATAAATCCCCAAGGAGCATGAGAAATTTCAAATGTCGAGCCCGAGCACATCATGGATGTCCAAGGGAGAAAAAATATTCAACCACCAATCATGTCAATTGAGCTTCCATCAGATGGCAAGGTGGAGCTCAAAGAAGTTAAAGTAACAGAATTTTCTAAGGTGTTGTCGTCAGAGGGCAAAGTGGATTTTGGATTTACCTCTTGCTTGTGTAATGAAGGACAGATTTTGGATGATTCGTTAGGAGGTAAGATGAAGGTTTCTCTATCTCTTTTTCGTCGGGCTCGACGTTTTCATCTCCCTCTACTTCGGGTTCCTCTTTGTAGCTTCACCATCTTTTTTTGCTCCATGTTTTCTATTGTCTTTCTCCTTGCTTCAACATGCTTGAAATCCATTTCTTCAAACTCGGTTTGCCATTCTTCAAGGCCCTTGGTGGCACACTCCATTATTTCTTGTGAAAAACTCGATGGAATCATTGTCAAAGAAGTCCTCGTTTAGGAAAATGATCGGATCTGATACCAACTGATACTTATCGGTTTTGAACGAGTTGGTTTTAATTATAAACTAACAAAGAGATTCTTTTCAAGCTAAGACTTGCAGGAGTTAATCCCGGGTTCTACGGACTAAATCGTAGGAAATGAAAATTCTCCATTGTTGAAAGTATGAAACCTTAACAAAACTTCATAAAGAAGACAATAGTTTTTCATTTGATAAAAATGAATATCTTACAAATAAGAGGCTTATATATCTCTTAAGAAAAGAAAGTAAAAGAATCTAATGCCCCAACTAGGATTACAAGCATTTAAATAAGGATATGTGTAATAAAGAAACAAAAGACTAAATGACATTTGGGTGATTAAACACACATGGCAAAATGGTAAATTCAGAGTGACAAAACAGTAATTTCAGAATTGGTGCAGAAAATGGAAGCTAGGACAAAACTGGTCGGAGTGCAGCTCGAGGGGAGCCACACGGTGTGTGGGCTCCTTCACAAGGGCGTGTGGCTGAAAGGCTCTCCCACACACGTGCGTGTACTACCCTCAATTCGGGGACAAGAGGTTTGGGCAGGGCTCCACACGGTGTGTGGAGCTGATTTTCAGCAGCTCCCTCCTTTGTTGTCGGCTGCGGTAGAATTTGCTTGTGGGGGACTGTTTTGCCCTCTTTTCCTCCTGTGCTCGTCCGTGCTTGATTGCTCGTCCGACTCCCTTTGCCCAGACTCGAACCCTTGAAGTAGATTGCCTGCATCAATGCATACATTCCAAAAAGCATGTAACCTAATGTTTTGTTTTTACCCAATTATATATTATATTATATATATGTGTGTTAAGAAATCTCTTTCATTAGATATCGCTATCAATCAATTTTTCTTTTAATGAATCTGTTTTAAATTTTTGCGCAAAAGATTGATAGATCGTCGTTACATGCATAAGGATTCTTCCATGTCCAAAGATTCTTTTTTATTACATTACGTGAGACTTCAAAGTAATTCTAAATCTTTGGTTGTAATAAAATTCAGTTAGTATCCTTATCACTTACAAATATTTTATTTTCTGAAATTTGTTAAGAAAGATTTGATGGATTACCAGCTCCCCATTCACCTTTAAAATAAGTAGCCAATCAGGATTTATCATCAATTATTTAGTTAAATGCCCTACTACTTGTCTTAGTTGTCTGTCCACATTAAATAATTTTAATTTGTCAACAATTTTATATGCTTAATGCCAAACATGTTCATATCGTATTTAATACTGTCTCTATACTTAATAATATTGTTGTCTAATTTTGTCTTTCTCCCTATATTTATTTGTAATTTGTAATGTGCATATAATATAACAAAAGAAATTGTAATAAAATATATAATATCAATTTTAGGATACGATGTAATTAACCCCTTCAAGTTGCTTATTTGGAATAAACAACTCCTCAATTTGGAACGAATAACCCTAAATTTAAAAAAACATTCAAAATAAAATTACATCAAAAATAAAAGATGTCCAAAATAGCAGTTGGTACATCTAACTAATCTACTAATACATCAAAAGAAAAAAAATCTTAAAATTATAAATATTAACTTATTTGAGGGTTATTTATTACAAATAAGTAAATTAAAAGGGTTAGCTGTAATATTTTAAAATTCAATAGTTAATTACAGTTTTTGGACAAATTAAGAGACTATAATATATTAGACCTTTAAAGAAAGTATATGTTATCAAAATAACTAAACAAATTGAAAATGCACCAAAAAGAAAAATTGGAATTTTTTTTCTTGTTGATTGAAAAGTTCGGAAATTTTGCAACCTCATGGAACAATTTTTAAATGATAAAATGATTTTTTATTCAGTTATATTTAGAAAAATTATAAATTTTATTATTCAACATTTGTCTGTTGGTACTTTGAGTAGTGAGGATCGGTTAATATGACAATTCCATTCTTCAGGACGATACACGGTGAAAAACGCTTATCGACTGGCTATAAAGTTGGAAGCAGGAGAGAGATTTCATGTTCAGGAAGCATGGAAAAAATTATGGTATGCTGAAATTCCACACAAGGTCCGGTACTTTGGCTGGCAACTAGCACACAATTGTCTCCCCACGCGTGTAAATCTTCAATTTCGTGGATTACAAGTATGTAGTAATTGTGTGATATGTAATTAACCGTGGGAGGATGGATTGCATCTTTTTATTGAATGTGTAAGAGCTATAAGAGTGTGGCAGAAGGCGAGACTTCTGGATGGAATCAATGCCGAGGCACCGGTGGTTGAGAACTTGACAGCATGGTTTCATAATATAATTAGAGTAGCCCCGGAACAAATTGTTAAAACATTCTTGATGCACCTCTGGAGCTTGTGGCAAGCTAGAAACACATGTCTTTGGAAGTATGAGATTCGCACAACAGATCAGATTGTGGCTCAAGCTTGTACTGTACTTAATGATTGGTCAGAAGCTAATGCCTTGAGGAATCGGACTGGTACGAGGGAACAGCAGATCGGAAATATAGCAGTAGGAAATATTTCATCTGCTGATTGCACGGCTTGGCATCCGCCATCGGAAGGAGTTCTCTCGTGTTGTGTTGATGCCGCATGTTTTAACGCTGATGGTCGTGCAGGGATGGGAGCAGCAGTACGAGATGCAAATGGGCAGTTTGTAATAGGAAGATGTGCGGGTCTGTTATGTTGTCCGACAACAAGAGAATGTGAGAGCGAAGCTTTATTACAGGCTATGCAATGGCTAGAAGCTGGTGGAATAAGGAATGTGGTCTTCGAATCTGATGCTAAACAAGTGATTGATGCTATAAATTCTACATCTATTGATGATTCTGAATTTGGGGATAGAATTATTCAAATACGACCGATTCTCACATCAAATGACTCTTATTCATTCAAATGGATACGGCAGCAAGCGAATAGGATGACGCATGTGTTAGCACAGTCTTCTCGTTTATCCACTTGCCCTTCTTTTTTTAATTTATTACCGAGTTTTGTTTATGTTTTATTGGTACTATTTTGCTTGGCTCATTAATTTATTGTTATCTTTGATTAAAAAAAATTGTATGAATTTTTTTTTGTTGAAATATAATTATAGTAGAAATCAACATACAATACGCTTACGGTTCACAAAAAATATATCTTTTAATAAATAAAGTTTTGATTTTCTTCTTCTACACAGTGCTTGGGACCAATATATTGAAAGGTTTTAATCACAATAGACTTTGCTTTAATAGAGTTTGTAGGATATGTGATTACAATCAGCAAGCCGTCTTAATTATTTTTTTGGAGGTTTGTCCTAAATTTTCATCAAACCCTTAAAAAAATTTTGTATTAAAAAATATAAAAAGAAATGAATAAAAGATAAAGTTGTGAATGTTCAACGATTGAATATCGCATATGCATTTAACGTATTATATATTTTTTTTTATCAATTTAAGCTAATATTTATATTTGATTAAGCACATTTTAAATTTTGGGACCCTTATAATTTTGAGGCCTTGTGCGGAAGGATTACTTGCACACTCTCATCTACCCTATGATCATCAATTATATTTGAATTAAATACAATCTTGACTAATTTAAATAAATAATATCTCAATTAATATATACAAAATTGGTTTTTGTATCAATTCCCCTTAGATGGTGGATGATCTTTCAACTTGTCTCGTAATTGAAGAAATTGTGCCTTGGAGGGGGGCTTTGTGAAAATATTAGTTGGTTGGTCAAGAGTAGAGTTGTAGCACACATAAAGTTCCTTTCAAGCCACCTTTTCCCAAACAAAATGAAAATCAATTTGTAACATGAAAGATTAATTTGATTTTTTTTGTGACATATGTGGCTCCTAAATTGTCACCAAAAAAATTGGAGGATTAAACGAGCAAATCTCATTTCATATAACAACAAGTGAAGCCAAATAACTTCAGATGCAAGAAAAGCAAAAGCATGGTACTCTACTTCTATCGAGGATCGAGACAATTGCGTTATTTGCGTTAACGCTAAGATATACGGTTTGGCCAAGATAAACTGCAAAACCAAATGTCAACTTGCAATCATTTAGATCACCACCCCAGTCAGCATCAGTGAAATAAAAAAGATTAAGAGAACGAGCTCTATGAAAACAATACCATGTGTAGGAGTGGAATGAAAATATCACAATATTCATTTAACTACCTTTTAATGATTAATTGTAGGATGATGCATAAATTGTCTCACTTTGTTGACATAGTAACTAACATTTGGCCGTGTGATAGTATCATACTGAAGACCCCTTACGATACTCTGACACAACCTAGGATCATCAAACAGTTCGCCACTTTCAAGAGTCAGTTTCGCTGAAGTACAAGACGAATTTTAATTACCATTGGCCTCTCCCATATGTGCACAATTAAGGAGATCCTTAGTATATTTGTGTTGATTCAAGTGAAGGCTGATAGATGTCAAAGAAGCCCAAGAAAATAACATAATTTTATAAGATCGCAGATGGAAAAAAGTGAGATTGAAGCTTAGTAACAAGGCAAGTAATGGCACACTCACTAGTCTAGTAACAAGTATGTCATCAACATACAATAAGTAGAACAATTGAACACCTTTTTAAAACAATATAGAGACGAATCAACCTTGAAACACATAAAACTGAGATTAAAAAAAGAGCAATAGTTAAACACTGATGCCACACACATGGTGCTTGCTTTAAGCCATATAAACGTGTCTTCAAGTGACAAATATGAGTAGGCAACTGAGGATGAATAAAGATTGGAGGTCGTTGCATGTAAATAACCTTATCAAGTGTACCATGAAAAATGCATTGGACAGTTCTAACTTTTGAACACTCCATCCATTTGATACAACGATAGGTAACAGAAACCAAATTCTAGCTAGCTTTATCACAGAACTAAATGGTTGTTCAAACTCAAGAGCGGGACATTGATGAAATCCCTTTGCAGCCAAACTTGCTTTATACTGGTCAATAGTGACATCTGGATTCAATTTCATATAAAACACCCAATGAGATGTTAGAGGCTTGACTAGACGGCACCAATTCTCATGTGTCATAATCAATTAACACATTATATTCAGAATGCATTTCCTCACGTCATTCCGGCTTACATAAAGCTTGAGTGTAACATGTCGTAGTCACAAATTCAATAGTAGCTTATAATTCTCGGGATCATGATTTTCCAGTTTGGGTCCATCGGGTCATTTTGTGCATGGGATTAAGGGTGGAAAGTGGGGCTAATGGTTGGTTCTCTGGATGGGGCAGATTTGGACGGGATGAGGTTGAACATTTGGGAGCTCGACGTTTTTGGCTGAGCTTTGTTTTGGTGTGGCCTATGCGAGGAGGCTGTTTGATATTATGACAAATCAACTACCAAATGGAATTGATGGTAACGAAGCTATGAGGTGTGGTGTTGCTTTTTAAAGTTGTTTGAAAAATTGTTCTTTTGAAACAAAAGGTATAATAGCTTGTGAAGCATGAGTATTAGCTTGTGGAGTTTCAATATGTGTTGAAGGTATTTGGTCATCTCATGGTGGTATAGGCTAGCATTGAATGATTCTTTAAGTGCAAAAAAGGTGACTGCGACAAGAGCATGAAACTTACTTTTTATTTACAAAGATCGAGCCTCGCGATCTAACTCCTGATAGGGAAACTCATGTTTATTAAGAACAACATGACGTGAGATGAAGAATTTATTTGTAAGTAAACTGAAACATCTATATCCTTTATGGAGTTTGATATACCCAAGAAAATACACCTACTAGATCGAGGACTCAATTTATTCAAATTGCACGGACGGAGCCAAGGATAATATAAACACCCGAATGGACGAAACATGTGATAATTAATAGGCGCACCAAATCATTTTTCATAAGGAGTACAACAATTAATAGTCTGAACATGCAAGCGATTAATCACATACATATCACATCCAAACGCATATCTCCAAAACAAAGTAGAAAATTTTGCATGGTGTAGCAAAGATATGCCTATTTCAACAACATGATAGTGTTTTCTCTTTGTTCATCCATTTGTTTAGGTGCGTAAGGACACGAAACACAATGATTGATACCATTCAAGGATAAATACTCAGTTAGGGCTTAAAATTTTCCTCCTCAATCAGAGTGAAAGGTTTTAATTGGTCTATTAAAGTATTTTTCCACAAATGTATGAAATTTAATGAAAAAACTCATCACTTCAGATTTTTATTTCATAAAGAACAACCATGAGAATTTACTGTAATGATCATAAAATAGTACATAAAAGCAGAAAGTATCATGATAGGGTGCAGAACTCCACACATCAGAACAAATTAAATCCAAAGGACCAAAAGCAATAACATTGGATTTTGGAAAAGGAAGACAATATGCTTTACTAACACAACAGGAATCATATAACTCACTCTTTTTATTATCATTGAATGAAATTTTATTCAAAAGAGTTTTGACAA
Organism: Euphorbia lathyris; assembly: GCF_963576675.1. Classification (NCBI taxonomy): domain Eukaryota; kingdom Viridiplantae; phylum Streptophyta; class Magnoliopsida; order Malpighiales; family Euphorbiaceae; genus Euphorbia; species Euphorbia lathyris. Next base: position 63,405,060 of record NC_088915.1, read on the forward strand.
TAGGCAAATCGGTATGTCCTAATCTATCATGTCACAAAGGAACAGAAATATTGACTGCTTGAACTTGATGAGGTAGTGATGGAGGAAGTGAAATTGTGTAGAGACCATTCCTATTGGTTTCTCAATAAATCTTCTGCTTTGTCTCCAAATCTTTCAAAACATAATGATTAATAAAGAACTCAATAGATATAGGATTTGAATGTGTTAAGGAAGAAACAAATAACAAATTCTTTATTGTTTTTGGTATCTGGAGAATATCACGAGATTGAATTGAATAGCCGGAAAAGGTAAATTTGGAATGATCAATATGAGATGTAGGAATAGTGTTTCCATTACCTACTATAACTTCTTCGGGATCGTCATATTCAAAATGAACATTGCGATTTCCAAGATTGGCAGTCAGATGGTGAGTCGCATGAGTCAACAAGCCAGTCAGTCGAGCTCGATGTTGGATGTGGTAACGATGTTCGAAGATGGTTTGAAATTTCTTATGAAATTCAATTAAGCTTGTTGAGGGACACTATTTTGTAATATGCCTAGCTCCTTTGCAATTGTGACAAGTAAGCGATCTTACATCGAGAGGATCAAAAACAGTAAAATTAGGACGACTAGAGTATTGTCGGGAATAAGAATTTCGTCCACGCTCCCTTTCCCCAACCATTGTTGTGTGCAATCAAGTGCACAGAAGGAGAAAATGATGTTACCGGGGACTCGTGAGCCTGTTACCTCTCATCGCTTAGAAATAAACCAGTGAGATCATCGAAATAAATTGATTCACTTCAAGGGCATGCACGAATGTCCTATAGTCTGAACCAAGTCCATCAAGAGTCTTTTTAATAAGGTCATCTTCAGATACTAGATGTTGAAGAGTAGTTAAGTGATCACTAATATGTTTTGTAGACTGCAAATAAGATGAGATAGTATCATTCTCTTGTTTAAAAATTATGAAAACAGATGGTTAAGGTCTCCTTTGAGACCAAGAACCAATTGGAATACGCTTCGACAAGCTTTGTCCACATAGTACTAGCTTTTTCGGCTCCAACAACTTGAGGCAAAACGACTTCAGACAATGATGAGATGGTACAGTTTAGGACACGTTGATCATGTTGTTCCTAGACCTTATGTGTCAGATTAACAATTCTAGTGGACAACTCCTTAGCGAGAGGGGAAATGGTTGCATCAATTTGATGTGCTAACTCTTATCCTTTAAAAAGTGACATCAACTATGTTCGCCATAGTAAAAAAAATTGGTTAATGTGAGCTTATGAGAAAGTTGGTGATGGATGGTTTAGGGATAAAGGTGGTGCAATGAGGGTTATGGTGCTGAAATTAGTGACAGTTGTTCCATTAGTCCCATGGACGCCAAAGAATTCAAGGAGAAAAAGGAAATAGTGTTTCATAATTGTTATTACATCTCTCTTATTGTTTTGATACCATAAAAGATTTTGATCTTTTGCTTTAGTAAAGTTTACATGATATATGATTACACCAAACTATATTTAAATTAAATGAAATCTTGACTAATTCAAATAAATATACAAAATCGATTTTTATATCACATATTCATTAAAAGTCATGCATTTTAACATATTTCAAAACTTATGAACAAAAGTTTAGCAAAGCAATGTCTGACTATATTTCCAATAATTTATGTAACGGAAACATACTAAAAATATGTATGAGAATCCTCCATTTAATATAAAAATCTAGAGCCCTTAATACTTTCTATTTTAAGTATCTTGTATTCTTATACGAAAAAAGAACACATTGTTGCCGTTGTGTTATGCTACATATTTTCATGCAATGTAATTATAGATCATCGGTTATATTTTCTTTTATCCAACTATCTCGGAAGTAAAGCTCTCTCACCAAATATGAAATAGGTTTAGATTAATAATACAATCTTGTTATTCCTGAAATAAAGGTAAATCAATAAAAGTAGAATAGAGGATCAGAATTTAGATATTCTAAAATTTCACTGATATCAAAAAAATTCTCCCTAATTAAAAACATATAAAATTAGTGTATACTAATAAGCATGTGAAATTACAGATATCATATGATTGGAGGTGTCCCGTGACATTCTGCAGACCAATAGAATGTAGTAAAAAAAACAAACCCCCAAAACATCCCCTCTCTCTCTCTCTCTTATTATATTATATAATCCTTCCAATATTTCCTAATTCATCTCACTAAAAAAAAAACTTATTTTAATTATTTCAAAATGAAAATAAAAGTGAGTGCTAGCTCCTCTTTTGGTATAACCATGTGAACCAGCCACCTAGCTATACTTCTGCCCCCACTCTCTCTCTCCTCTTTCTCTCTCTACCCCCACTTGCATCTCTCTGTATAAATAAAGAACATCAACCCAACTATTTCTTCAAAATCAAAGAAAATGAGGTTGGGGGCTCATTCTTTAGCTTGTTTTTGTGTTTTCTTGATCTTGTTCTTGGAAAAAATACAAGGTGGAAGCAATGTGAGTGAGAGTGGAGATAGAGTTATGAGAGGTAAAAAGCAAACAGGTGGTTGTAATTTGTTTCAAGGAAAATGGGTTGTTGATCCTTCTTATCCTTTTTATGATTCTTCTTCTTGTCCTTTCATTGATTCTGAGTTTAACTGCCAAAAATATGGCAGACCTGATTCTCAGTATCTCAAATATTCTTGGCAGCCTGACTCCTGCAACATCCCCAGGTATATCATTCAGTCAGTCAGTAGAATTGTCTCTGTAAATCGTGTTGTCTGTACTGGCGTGGTTTATTAAATGAAATGAATTTTGATGTGTAGGTTCAATGGTGTGGATTTTTTGAGAAGGTGGAGAGGGAAAAATATTATGTTTGTTGGTGACTCACTGAGTTTGAACATGTGGGAATCGTTGAGTTGCATGATACATGCGTCGGTGCCTGCTTCTAAATACTCCTCTGTCTCTAAAGATTCACTGCACTCTGTGTCCTTTGAGGTCAGTTAAAAACAAATTAGGCTAATATATCTTTAGCCCCTTCTACTTATTTAGAAAAGTCAATTGCTCCCTATAGTTTAAAAATATCGTATTTACCCTTATTTAATAGAATGTTTTCATACTATAGGGAGTCAATTGATTTTTTTGGATAAGTATAGGGATTAAAGATGTATTAAGGCAAAAGTTTAATATGCAATGATTGCATGTTTTGCTTGCTGTCTGTTATTTTTATTTAATTGATAGTTCAATTACATACGTTTGTTTACTTTTGACAAAAGATTCCTTTTTCTTTTCCTTCAAATATTTGCTGCTTTTGTTCTAAACTAAATTTGTTTTCAACTAATTTGTATTTTTATAATTTAACGTCTAGAAGAGATTTTACTCTTTTTAGACTAAAAAGATTGAATAAGAAATTAAATATAGTGTCTCACTTTTCCTCTTATTTTACTATTTTTTATCATGGAAACAATGGAGTTTATAGGCAGAAATTCTCAATAATGTTCTTTTTAAATTAAAAATTATTTTATTAGTACCCATCAACTTTTGATGTTTATTGACTAAATTAGTATCCTTCAATTATTTTATTAGTATCCATCAACTTTTTATTTTATTTTATTTAAATTATTGTCATCAACCTTTGAAGTTCGTAACTCTTAACTTTCTTTCCCTTTTTTCAATATATTTTTTATGGTAAATTTAACATTTTTTAGTTGTATTTATAAAATAAAAATGATTTTGCTTTAGCATATAACTTTTCTTGTCTTCTAATTTCATAAAGCATTCATAATGATTAACCAAAAATTTAATAAGATTAGTTAGAAAATCTTGTCTATTTAATTTTAGAGTTATAGATGTATTTTTTGGTTGTAGCAGTCATAAATAACGCTAGAACTATTGAAAAATACCAGTAGGTAATTCAATATTCTAAAATTATGAAAAAAAAAAAAGATATATATAAATTGTAAAAAATTACAGTAGTGGTTATTATGATTATTATTTATTGGTAATAGGTTGCCACATAGGACAAAAGAGATAAGAAGACTAAAAGAGTGGAGTCAACCCCCTGGCCAATTAGCGTTGCCATCTGTGCCAGCCTGTGGTGTTGGATAAGTACACGTGGCTTTCGTGTTGTCTAATTGTTTAATTAATTAATTAATAATAGTTGTTTCTAAATTATTACTAGTATAATCGGGTTCATTCCCTCCTTTTAAACAAAAAGTCCAAGATAAAGGTCATATTTGACCATTCAATTTGATTCTCAGAATCAATTTGTTCTATTTAATTTTAAAACATAATTTTAACTTTTCAATTTAGATAACAAATTAAAAGTTACTCTCTATATTTTTATTTAATACACTAGTTAGTCCTTACTTTTTTATAAAATTCTATTTAACAATTTAAATATTTGAAAGATTAAATTGTTAAATCAAATATAAATTAAAACTAAACAATATATTATTAAACATATAGAGATTGATGTCTTCTATGCTTACTTTGTTTTTAACAAAGTAAATTTTACTTTGTTTTTTCTACAATTGGATTAGCTTACTTTATCAAAGTTCATCACCATCCAATGGTGGAAAAACCAAATTAAAACTTACTTTGTCAAAAACAAAATAAGCATTAATAAATTATTTACCTTAAATTAAATTGATATAAACTTAATTTGGATCGAATTAATCTTAAATTTCGAAACAAATCATATAGATATAGATAAAATCACATTATTGCGTACCAGATTTTTGTGGTTGAAAAAGGGTTTCTGTTCTGTTGAGTTGTTATTGTTAAAAAAACAGAAAAGGGGAATCGTCACAGAATAAAACTTCATTACTGTGCATACTTTATTTAATTTCACGTGAAGATTTAATGTTAAAGTCCCTACTGAAAGCGACTAACTGCCTGCTTCCAAGAAACTGCTTATTTTTCCACTTTCCCAATTTTCACTTCAAAGATTAGCTAATTTGTAAAAGCAAAGGGTAAACAACATCATCAAACTGTAAATATGCCTTTAAAATTGCAATTTGGGTTTATTTGGCTGTATCATAGTTATTTCTATAATTATACAGTTGCATATGTTATTGGCAATTAATAGAAAGAAAAGGACGCAGCAGCAGCTTCATTAATGAACAATGGTGGATGCAGGAATATGGAGTAACTCTATACATGTTTAGGACACCTTATTTGGTAGACATTGTACGAGAAAGCGTTGGAGCAGTACTCAGATTGGACTCTATCGAGGCTGCTAATTCTTGGAAAGGGATGGATATGCTTATCTTCAACTCCTGGCACTGGTGGACTCATACCGGCAAATCTCAACCGTATGATCTCATCTCATCTCATCTCATCTCATCTCAATCTTGTTCTTAAATGTTCTAAGATTCTGTCTCCATTTCCAAACAGTATATATTTCGGAAGAAAAATCAACTTCTATCGGCTACCAACAGAACCCGCTATCTAATTGTTTATAATTGGTGTGAATTGCAGATGGGACTATATCAGGATTGGATCAAAATTGTACAAGGACATGAACAGGTTAGAGGCATATTACAGAGGGATGTCAACTTGGGCTAATTGGGTTGACCTCAATGTTGATCCTGCCAAAACCAAAGTCTTTTTCCAAGGGATTTCTCCTACTCATTATCAGTAAGTAAATTACCTATCTCTTCCTAATCTTACACTAACTGTGTGCTATGTTACGTAGAAACAAAAACGGATATGAAAACTGGAAAACGTTATTTGTAAGAAATATGGAAAGCAGAAACATGGAAAAACATGTAAATAATAAAAAACAAGATCAATTTTACTAGTGCCTTAAAAAAAAATAGACTAGTTTATTGTTATTCACATTGGACCTATCAAAAATCAATTATGTCTAAAATATTTATTCTGTTACTAACAGAGTTACAAACAACCTGTCAAAATATCAATATTTCAGTATGTCAGATACATGTTGATCATGAAAAAATGGCTAAAATGTTTACCATGTTATTTAAACAGTTATAAACAACTTCCAAAATACACGAAACTGTTTCAGTTTTCCCACAAACTTAATTGGAAGATCCAATGTGGTAGTCGAATAACTGTCAAATCAGTTTGTTCATAGTACCTGCTAGGTATGTGTAAAATTGGTCTTTGTTTGGAAACATTAAGGGTAAAATTGCACTATTTCATAAGTTGGGTGTAAATATGCACTTTTCCAAAAACGATAGAGGTAAATTTGTACCCTAAAAATATATAGATATATTTACAAACTCTTAAAATTATAAGAATATATGCCCATAATAGAGGGAAAAAGAGATTGCTTTTTTTCTCATTTTTAAAGCTTGTAAAAGATTATCTATAAAATATTAGGGATTTACTGAACATTCATTTTGAAAGCTTGTAAAAGATGGTCTGTAACTTGTAAAAGATGATCTATAAAACATTAGGGATTTACTGGACATGTAATTAACATTAATCAACTTCTAAAAACACATTATATTGTAGGAAACAAGTTTCTAATTTTTCAAAAATACAAGAACGTGAACCGAAAAGTTTCATATACTTAGTTTTTGAGGGTTCCGGTTTCTGAAAAAAAAAAGGAAACTTGAAACATTTTAAAATCAAAGTTTCCGTGCAACAAAAATTGTGACTAATTGGTTTCTGTAACACCAGGGGAAAAGAATGGAATCAACCCAAGAGGAGTTGTAATGGTGAAGCAGAGCCACTATCTGGGTCTACATACCCGGGCGGTGCACCACCGGCTGTTGCGGTGGTGAACAAGGTGTTAGGTACAATCAGGAAGCCAGTTTATCTGCTAGACATAACAACATTGTCACAGCTAAGAAAAGATGCTCACCCTTCCACTTATAGTGATGGCTCTGGCACAGACTGTAGCCACTGGTGCCTCCCCGGATTACCTGATACATGGAACCAACTTCTATATGCAGCCCTAAGCATGTGAACTTAATTCAGCCTTACATTTCTCAAACCATTCTACAGTGTGAAGATTGCTTTCAGGTCATAATAATGGGGCAAAAATCAATTGCAAAGTGATTGATTTTCTTGATCGGAATAATCCGTCTAAAGGGATGGACGGATAGGTGGTACCGAGATCAAGATAGCTACTTCTAATTATGCAACACAAGGTTTGCTGGGGATTAAAACTTAGGTTTATTCAATTATAACGAAACCTCTATCCATAGCTCACTAAACACATTTGTGCAGTTGTAATACTTTCTAATTCCTGTTTGATAAATCATTTAGAAGCATTTAGTTTTGTGAAAGCCTTGACATGGTAGCATTGGGTTATAAACATAATGCACTATATAGTATCCACTGTTTAAATTATTGTTTACTGTAAAATATATGATTTCATTAATATAATAAGACAAGAGAAAAATATCCAATGAGGTTTGGTTATTTTCAAAAAGGGAAATTATGGCAATACTGTACAAGAACAGCGTTCACCAAAAAGCAGAAAGAGAAAAAGATAGCACCTGCTGAAATATGTTTAGCTTCATCCTCTTTTTCGACAAAATTATATCTGCAAAAAGAGTAGAGAGAACAATCAGTCAAAGTTCCTTTCTTAGAAGAGTATAATTTACACCATTAACCTGAACAAAGGCAAATTTCACTTTGGGGAATTTATCCTGTGACCTAAAGTTTGCGCACCGAGACGTAGGAATCCAACAGACTTATTGCCCAGTCATGCGATCGTTTGAAATGAATCATTCCATAAAACAACAACATGATATAGACCCCAACTTAGTAGTAAGTAGCACTCTCCCAAAAGGATTTCAACTCATCCAAGTTTGTAGTGTGTGTTTGCATGTGTCTAACCCAGAACAATTGAACATGCATCTTTCCACTTCTATTAAATTTCAAATAGTTTTTCTTATTCTCCTGTTCTCTGTCCCCGAAGTCCTGCCACTCGAATGTGACATTTTTCAATCAAGGACAGAAAACACATACAGCATATCAAGTTGAAAGAGTAAAACAAATCAATGAGCTAATTAAACATGAGCACATAGTTGTTAAAGGCGCAAGGCGCTAAGGGGTCCTAGAGCCTGAGGAACATGGGGCGCAGAAAATTTAGAAAACAAAAAATACTTTTTTACTAATTAAAGCATAAACCCGAAAAAACACACTTATGACCACACAAGCAAAACAAAATCACATAAAAACATAATACTAAATCATAAATGTCAAAAACACCAAGTTAAGTTCATACTTCATAGAGACATTAACATGTACTTAACATCTTAACCTAAGTACCTACCTAATGCTACTAAACTAATAACCATTCATTGTCACTTGATATTCTTCTGTGTGTCTGTCGCAGTTTCCGTTTGATTGGAGTAGAGGAGACTCTTCTTTACGTGACTGCTCTTAATCCCTCCCTCTCTAACCTTTTAGTAAAAAAGAAAAAGAAAAAAACCCTAGTGAAAACACAGAGGCGCATCTTGATTGAGGCTCTAAGGCCCAAGCGAGGCGCACAAGGCGAGAGCCTTTTAAACAGGGCCTCGCTTTCTGCAATCAAGGCTCACTACTTTGAGCCTTGAGTGAGGCGCGCCTTTAACAACTATGCATGAGCATTAAGTAAATTCGAAGGAGTTATTTATTAACTTATGATTCATATTGAAGTCATGAGTTCATACATATAAATTGACAACCATATATATTACATGAAAGTAGATGATGAGAACTGAAAACTAACCTAACAGACCGCTAAAAGGGGAACGTGAGGTCACGAAAACTAGTAGCCCACATATACAGCAGCATTCACTATGTAGCAATCATCATTCTTATCTCCCATTTCCTCAACACACACACCACTCGAGCATATTAGTCCACCATCCACAACTTCAACATTTAGAATCTTCCCACTGCAGTGTTAATAGAAGCACAACGAATATTAAACAATAATTGTAAAAGGCTAATGTAATACTTAAAACCATGTTGATGTAGAATACTAACTTTATGTTGACAATAATGCTGCATGTCTTTGCTAAGCCAAGAAATTATGTTTCAGTTATATCATGTAACTCTAACCCGTCTTGAATTAAAATCGTATTGTTATGCATTGCTAAGAGAGGTGATAGTGTATCAAGGGATGTTACGAATTTCAGAACAAACTCTAGCATGAGATATAAACTACTTAAGGCCTGTGTTAACCAGAACAGAATATTATGCTACTGAAACAAAGGGAGACAGTTGATGTAACAGACATTTTCTATATGTATTCCAATTCGATTTACCCACTTTTAATCCCGTGTCTCACATGAAAATGAACACATAAAACGCTGGGACATCACAAGTGAATCAGTGATCATCATTTAGAAGCCACGGAGGGGCTTCAATTCAACGAAAATTTTCAGCATATGTACGCACACAAACTAATCATAAAATGCTCCCAGAAGCTGATCAACCTATACATTCTTCCCATGAATATGAAACAATGGACATGATAAAATTGAGGAATTATGTTAAAAATGCCAAATACTATGTAGAGATTCGAAAAGGAACTAACTCAAATCATAAAGAAAGAAAAACTAACTGTACTTAATATCCAACAGGGAATAACAAAAATTCCAAATTGACTGAGTTTGACTGCTTACTAGGGAAAGACAGACTTGACTCTTTCAATATCCAAGGATTGCTGGAGAGGCTGTGGAACTCCCAATTTGATTTGTAGCTTCATCTCCCCAAATGAGACCCCAGGTATGGACCCTGTATCAATTTTCATTTTGGTAGAACAACACAATTCTCAGACAAAATATTAAAGCTCTACAGAGCTATATGACCTCATAAGATCGCAGTTCCTTACACGATGATTACATTAACACAAGAGAGTCATACCTCTGCGAAAAGCAGGAATCGAATTGGAAGAGATGGCATCCTTACATGCCCGCATTGCTGCTACTGTAATATCTTGGCTGAGGCACACAATTTCACACACACACACACAATCAACGGATGACCAAAACCTCAAACAATTCGACTAATAATCAAATAAGCGTCAAACAAGGACGGATAAAAGAGAGTTAGGGCAAAGAATAGCATACATACCCATGTTGATCATAACCCACGCCCATTTCCACAAAGAGGAGGTTAATCGGAGCGTTTGGACCGGCGGTTTGATCGACTGCAGTCCCACTTTGCTGGGCTTCCATGGGGATCGGTGTTGCTTTGACGCGATGTGAAAATTGAAGAGGTTGAGGAGATGATGAGAGAAATAGATTGGTTGAATTTGATGGGTAAAACTTAAGAGTGGGGAAATTCAGAAACCGATACTCGGCGGAGGAAGACGGCAGTGACAATTTTAGGATTGAGGAGGAAGAAGAAGCAGTCATATCTTTCGTCAACACAGGTCAATTACATCGCAACGGCAGATTCCAGTCATCACTTCCGTTTCACCTATTTTCCTTTTTATTATTATTTATTTATTTATTTTCCAATTTAGGTTCAATAATTCCAAAGTCCCACAACGGTAACAGACAGTATACAGTACACATTCAAATTGCATGAATGGAATAAATACATTTCACAGAAAAACAAAACATAAGGACACTGCCATTCAAACGAATGTTTTACATATATATGTACACACATAATTACCTAAATCATATGTAACCAAAAAAATTTATCTATATCATAGTATATTTCATTTTTATGAATTTTTCGTTTTTAAATAATAGAACATTAACTTTAAAATGAATAAATTTTAAATACAGTTTTTTTATTATTTTTAATGAAAATCCAACCAAATTATTAGATTTGGAATAATAGTGTGATATGAAATTTTTTACTTGAGATTCATTACTAGTTATCTCAAGAAGTTTTTACTATAGAAAAATCCTCAAATCACTTATACTGTATAAGTAATGTTGTTCAATATGCTGCATTCTATAACCTTTTTCTTTAATAACAACGGGTCAGAGAGAGCAATATTAGAGACGGCAATATTTACATACCATTTAAAGAATACTTATATTATCTACTTATAATACCCTTCAAAGGTGATTGTCATAACTTTGGTAATGTGCTGTAATGATCCATTGGGCACGTATCGTCATTCGGTTGGTTATGAAACCTTCCGATTGTTATGACGTCAAGTGATGTACTCTGCCATATAACAAACGTTCTGATAGGTGCCATCATACAGTTGGTCCTAAGACCTTCAAAATGTTATGATGTCAAACGTCGCATCATATCATGTAGCAGTCGTCCTTTGTGTAACTGACTCTTGTGATCCAAAGGCTCTTCTTGTTCCACTATATTGATAATAAGACGAACGGTGGATATTGATTCACGTGTGTGGCTAGAGGATATTGTTAGCATTTTTAAGGGGTACTAGTTTTTTGCCCATGCGATGCACGGATTCATCTTAACATATAAATATTGACAAAAATATAATCTAATAATTACAATTAATGATATAAATGTGCTATATAAATTAAATATTATTATTTTATTTTTTATCAGTAAAAAATGAGGAAGTGACACCTCAGTTCCATCGTTACTGTTTTATATTATATATATAGATATGCAGAGGATTAGAGAGATTTTAGGGATTAATTTAAATTCTGTAGAACTCTTAGATATAGTACGGATAAAATAATCTTTTTATAAATAAATATAATAATATAATTAAAATTAATATATTATATATTTTATTTTATTTTTTATCAGTAAAAAATGAGGAAGTAAGACCTCAGCTCCATCGTTACTGTTTTATATCATATATAGATATGCAGAGAATTAAAGAGATTTTAGGGATTAATTTAAATTCTGTAGAACTCTTAAAGATAGTACGGATAAAATAATCTTTTTATAGATAAATATAATAATATAATTAAAATTAATATATTATATATTATATTATATTTTTTATCAATAAAAAATAAAAAAGTGACATCTCAGTTCCATCGTTATTGTTTTATATTATATATAAATTTCTTACTTTAAATCGGATGGTTTGCATGAAACTTATGTGATTTTTTCTATAAAAAAAATTCCACTAGGTATCATTACTCATTAGTTACGAGAACATTAACCCTGCATTGTTTAATTTGGGTCTTAGAGTAAACAATTTATTGAATTAATACATTGAGAGTCTTTATATTTGACTAAATAATTCAATGTCTTTATAGACATTTCATTAATTTTGAATTTCCTTAAACTGATATATTACTCTCTTAAATTTATTTAAAGTAATTTATTAGTTTCATAAATTTGTTTAAAATAATCTATTGGTCTCTAACTAAACTTTGCTTCGATGATACGTGTTTTTAACTTGCTAATTCTTCACTTACTCTAACAAGTAGCACTTAAGGAGTTAATGATGTCATTTAAAATAAAATCAGTAGATTAATGAGATATTTTAAAGTTCAAAAATCAGTTTGATTATTTGATCAAGTACATACAGTTAATATTATACTAATAAGATTATTTTAGGGTTGACATGTCACGTGGTGATCTGTGTGTTAGGTGACATGTTATTAACCCAGTTTAAATGACACACATAACTAGACATTCAAATAGGGCTAATATGTTCTTAAATAATTAATCAATATCCATTTAAAATTTCAAGAGCTTAATCATTAAAAATTGAATCGGTACTAAAATATGTTTTTCCCTTTTATAATGAAATTGGTTATTTTATTTGCATAGATATTCTTAATACCAATTATAGAAATAAACGGATGAATAAATCTTCATTCCGAATAGGCAATAGCCACTGTTAACAATTAAACATGATTACTATCTTTACAAAAAAGAAAAAGAACCAGCAGCATTTCTGAAGCTGAGTTTGCTACAGACTAATTAATTAGCTTCTGTGCTTGCTGGTTTTGGCATTGTATATGGCATGACCTTGCTTTATCTCTTAGTTCTTCAAATGCCCTCATTGTTTCCACATCAAATCCTCCCGCGAACTAACACCCAAAATAACCCGTAAATAAATAACCCGTAAATAGATAGAATCGACAAAGAAAGATCGAATTTTTCACCTGATGCACCCTGAAAGCGAACCGGACACCTTGAACTATCAGCTCTTCTTCTTCAGGTCCACTACCAACAGCTTCAAGCTCAGCAGACACTCTCTTCATATACTTCATTGCTAGTTTTACTGATGCTAACTTCATCTGCAATATTACAACCCGAAACCGACACCAATTATACATTTAACTATATATTGAACTACCATTTAGTCTAATTCACTGAATTAACAATTTCATGAAGATGTCAAGGCAATGGTAAGTCCAAGGTATGATGTTGTATCAGAAAGTTGAAGTCTTTTTGGGTATTCTTACCAAAAGTGAAGAATCTAGACTGATAAAATCCGAAGTTATAAAAAGCAATGTTATCAAGCTCGGACCGGACCGGCCGGTCGGACCGGAAACCGGCCAGGAGTCCGGTCCGAGCTTGACTGGTTCGAGAGATGCTGAAAAACCCGGTGTGAACCGGAGTTGAACCGGCGACCGGAGGTCGAACCGGGAACCGGTGCAACTCCGGTTCAGTAGTCTAAGTGAACGGAAAAAATCAGCTTTGGAGGAGACGCTGATTTTCGAAAATATTGAAATGATCACAAGAAGAAATTGATCAAGAAACTGACTTGCCTAAACCAATAACACAGAAATTCTTAAGTTACTTTTGAGATAGTCAAGAGAGAGAGTGAGAGGCGGTGGAATAGGATATAGAGAGAGAGGCGGAAGATGAAGGAGATGAAGGGGATATAAGGTATACTGCTCAAAATTAGGGTTTTTATAAAGTGGATGAAGTGGATGGGCTTTTTCTGTTTTTTTATAGCAAAAAAACGATGGGTTTTTTCTTTTTCTAATAATTTTAAAAGCCCAAATTGTTATTAAGTCTCATTCCATTTAATAAAAATAGATTTTAAATTAATTATATATAAATATTATTTATTTATTTATTACGTCATCCGGTTCGACCAATCCAAACCATCCGATCTGACCAAATGATCCGTGATCCAGTTATAAATCCGGTTTAATGTCCGGTTCGGTTCTGAAAAAAGAAATGCAATTTACAGATCTCGGAATTCACATGGGCGCATGCAGGCGTGGGCATATAAAAACTTGGGCAATATTCTAAACCTTCCCTTGTCATCTAGTAACCACTATTCCTACTATAGTAATACATAGTGGATTGTCTCTAAAGCAAGTTTAGTTGTTAGCAACCTAAGATTTACTAGTTACAAATCAGATTTTGGCTAAAGGGAAAGGAGGGGACCATATTCATCAAGTCACATCTCCAACAAGGAAAATCCAAACTTGCCTCTAATGTTTTCGTGGAAGTGCATATATACTCCTATGGGCAGAGTTCATTGGCCTTAACTATTAGCTTGAGCTTTTGGTTCAAACGGTTCCATGCCATGGTATCAGAGTCTCTTGGACCAACGGTCGAGGGTTCGAGTCTTTACAACATCATTAATTTATGGAATTAAAAACACATGGTGGGATGGGCCAAGATAAATGATTGGGCCTTAACCATTAGCTTGAGCTTTTAATTCAATTGGTTCTATGACATGGTATGCCGCTTGGACCAAACGGTCGAGGGTTAGAGTCCTGGCAACCTCATTATTTGTGGAATTAAAAATACATGGTGGAATGGTCTGTGTTGTGCACGCTGCAAGCCCAATAGTCATATAAGATCTATGATTGCCCTTAACTATCAACTGGAGCTTTTAGTCCAATCGGTTCCATGACACGCATTGACTGAGTCCAAAATTGCTATAAGTTGGAAATATTGAGAACAAAATTTTACCATTTTTTAAATGAGGAGTATATATATATACTTTCCTAAAAACGTTAGGAAAAAAAAGAAATTGGGGTTTCCTAGGTTGGGTATTATTGTAATTTTAGTTTCACCCTGAAAGGTCAATTGAGAGAACAATTATTGGCAAGTCCGTGAATGAGTGGCCAAGTTGTTTGTTTTATGCTATGAAAACAAAAAGTTCAAGAACAAGTTAAAAAATTACCTGGCTTACAATTCCTGTTTCAAGCATCCAGTCTATGGGAATATGAAAGCCTTTGAATCTGTTTGTGGCTGATTCCCTCATTCTTGATAGATTGTACACACCATGCTCTAATCTGTAACAATGTAAACATAACCAATTAATGATTTTTCACATCCATAAAAACAACTAATTAGTAATTAATAATGCTAATTACTTTTCAAATATAGCCTGCATTTTCTTGAGAGCAGAACTACATGGCTGGCGAACATCGTCCCGGAACGATGAGGCCTCGGATTCCAACTTCCTGAGATCAGAATAACCAAATGCAGCCTCACGCAATGCATCTGCCTTCTGCTCAGGCCAATCGAAGTGCTTCAGGACTGCTCTTTCATCCACCTACACAGTTAACCCAGACGAGTAATCAGCTCTCTAAAACATAAATGTAAAACCACCCGTAGTGGATGACGTGGTGCGTGAGACGTATAATAAAATTTACCAGATATGATAGCTCGTCATCCAGCCATTTGACAAAAGGCACCACATCTTCAATCTGTGTAAATGCAGCATTCTCAACTTCTTTGATCAAAAACCTTATGAAATCACCTTGTACTTCTACATCTGATTTTATCTGTAACATCATAATTAACATAGTAAGCAAAAATCTAGTTTTATGTTATTAAATTAGTAGCATGCCATAATCATTTTATATAACACATGATTTACTAGCAATGATAATTCGGTTAAATCAATTGTGTTAATTTCAAATAAAAATTGTGATTGATAAAATTTTCATTTTTTCAAATTTCATTCGTTAAAAGATTTTGAAAAATAAAAAATGTGATTGCATATAAACATGATACTAAACAATTTTAATTCTCGAAAATTTTCATTTTGACCAAATTTAGAAAAATATCCGATACAAAAAATGTGAAACCACGTGTTATTTATTTAAAATTAACCCATTAAATAAATTTATGTTAAGCATATCATTTCTATAAATTAGGTTGTCCTCTCAGAAATTGAGAGGACTAATTAAAATTTTAAGATGCACAATTTTCAATTCCAAATCCCAATTTAAGAAATATTCAGAAAATCAAGACTTCAATAATGAACAAGTTGACCTCGAGAGAAGGGTATCCAAAATTGATGGCAATTGTCCAATTTTGGAACCCCAATTTACCAAAAATTACGGTTTTCCCTAATTTTTAATTTGAACTTCAAATCTAGATACTGTCTTATCCTAGAAGAGACAATAAAATAAAATCCAGAACTAAAAGAGAAAAGTAGGGGAGCAATAAAGTAACTTAGACCTGTCGCTAGTTACTCACAGTGGCAAATCGCGTAAATATCTCGAAACTTAAAACACTTTATCGGAAACCGGCACTTACCGCGAGCAAATACGCCGACCTGTTCTCGATTTCCCCTATCATATCACGAGCATTTGTGGCTGCCGGTAACGTATCCGATGGTCCCCCACCGGAATCCTTCCGAGAATCTCTTCGCATTAGAGAGTGATAAAACTCCACCACTTCCGGGATTCTTCTCACCTTTGCTGCTCCGATTCTCGTCCCCTTCGGTGGTGGAGGTGGCGGAGGCGGAGCCGCCACCTTGATCGTGGACGGCCGAGGTGGCGGAGGCGGAGGAGGTAGAGGCGGTGCCGGTGCCGGTGCGGCAATGGATTGATCACAGCCGCTTGTTGACGCCGATGAGCATACTGAGTTCGATGATAACGATCTTTTCGGTGGTGGTTTAGGAACCCTAGGAATGCGAGATCTCAGGTTAGAGAGACTCGACTCAGCGAGTTCTTCCGAGTTAGACCTGGAGTGCCTCGGTCTGTTCATATCCACCTCTTCCCTCTTGAGATTATGAGTTTCGTAATTGGAAGTTGCAATGTCCGTACATTTAACCCCCTTTTTCAAATTCCTCACCAGATTGGATTTGGTTGAAGCTTCCATTAATCCATGAAATCTCTGGGAAGAAGAAGAAGAAAGGTCTTCACTCTCTCTAGAGGACAACCTTTTCTTCAACTCCACAATCTCAGCCTCCATCGTCTTCCTTTCACTCTCCGCTTTCTCGTTCGCTTCAGTCAGCTCACTTCTCAGCTTCACATTATCACTCTCCAAACACTCAATCTTCTTCCATGCCGTTTCCAGCTCTGCATTTTTCGTCGAAATCTGATTCTCCAATAACGGAACTATGGAGACACTCTCTTTCAACAGCTTAAACTCAAGAAGCTCCGTTTTCAACCGAGATTCTTGGTCACGGAGCTTTTCAACGAGTTTCAAGAGCTCGTTAACGTCAGGAGGACGAGGCTGGACTTGAGCGGAAGATCGTGGGAAGTAAGCGCCAAAAGAGCGGGAGAAATTAGCCTTGTGAGACGGGGACTTGGCGGAGGTCGGCGGAGGAAGTGGAGGTTTAGGAGGTGTTTCTGTTTTAGATTTTCCAGGTGACTTCTGAAAGCCCATTGCTGCCCTCACCTTCCCTGCAACCATTGCAGCAAAGCTCGGAAGGATTCAGAGGAAAATGAGGTTATTTTAGGGTTTAATAATCGTGATAAGCATATACAAAAATGTTGCTGTATATTATAGTGTTCTGTTCTGTTGCGTCTGATATTTGGAGTTTCTGAGAGAAAGAAAGAATCTAGAGAGAGAAAATAAAGACTTGACAGTGGAAGTGAAGTAGAAAATAAAAGAAAAGGCAGGGGCACATATATCAAGGAACGGTCTTCTTTTCTCGGATCCAATTTGAAAAATGTTTGACAACAAAATTTATGTAAAAACAGGGTAAATTACACATTTAACTGTGAATTTTATCATCTCACCCTATCCAACAATATCCTATAACAACTCACAAAGATTAAAATAACTCACAAAGATTAAAAGGTAAAACATACCTAAATGGGAGATTGATAGACAACTACTATTGTTCTCGCGCGTTACGCGGTATTAACGACAAATTTAATATATGTGTAGTAATTGTATTGAAAATGATATTTTTTATTAATTAGATTATAAAGTAAAGTAATAAGTAGTTAATATTTTATTTTATTTTATTAGAAAAATAGAGCATAATGATTCGAAAAACATTTCGCTTCATATGTGATAAACTTTATAAATTTATGCATCAAAAAATAATAGAGTAGTGAGTTTTCATTATAAATAATATAATTGGTTACTTACCTTTTTTAAAGTAGTTTACAATAGTCTAAATGAATATATATTGTATAAATATTTTTTTCTCTCTTTAGTATGATATATTTTATATTTTAATGGTATTGAATAATTAGACTAAGTTTTTTGGTGTTATATATTTTATATTATGTATATTTCAATTTAATATATATATATATATATATTAATAATTCAAATCAAATTAAATTAAATTAATTTTAAAAATAAAATTAATTAATTTTTGTATAGAATTTTAATTAGAAGTGAATGATTTATTTATTTTTATAAAAGTTAATGAATTGTACCTTTTGGTACTAATTCAATATGTTACATATATACATTTAGCATTTGCATTAAAACAACTTCAATTCTTAAAAAAACAAAAAACAACTTCAATTAAATACTAAAAAATCATAGAATTAGATCCAAAATCATCTTGATGATAATTATTTTGATTGATGAAATTTTATGATCACCAAAGTATTCGAATTCAATTATTCATCAGGTTACAATAATCCAATATATCTAACTGAATCAACTTAAGGTGATGAGTTCCCCCTATTTTCATTTCTTAATATCTCATCAAGACATTCAATCAATTTGTTATTCATTTTTTCATTGTATCAGTTACACTCACAAATATCACTTCTTTAACTTTATTAATATTTTTTAATAATTATATATTTTTGAATTTTGAAAGCGGAAACATGAAACAAACAAATGAATAGAAAACAAAAATTAAGAGACGAAAAAGAAAATTATTAGAGAATTATCTTTGTCTCATTTTTTTTATTTCTAAAATAAGAGATAATGTCAAGATATAGAATAATAAAGAGGAGAGTAAAAAAGTGGTGAAGCTCTTAGCCTAGTGGTTGAGAGCTTACCTATGACCAGAGAGGTCGTGAGTTCGAATCACATCCGGGTCTGGTGAGGATTTTTCTTTCTTCTTTAATGTAAACGCATTGTGCGCAAATTTATATAAAAAAAGAGGAGAGTGAAAATGTTTTTTTGCCCATTAATTAATAAAATTATTTTTTCTTAATAAAATATTAAGTCCATAAATTAATTTTAGTCAAATAGAATTAAATCACAACTATAATTCAGTACAAAAAATGTTTAAATTAATATGTGAAATTAATTCTATTAATTAGAGTCATTATGCTCACAATATTTTGAAAAATTGAAAAGATTTAAATAATAATATTTTCTAACAACTTGTTCTATGATCATGTTTCATTTTTATTTGTTCATTTGTTAAAAACTCTTGTTGCACAAACCATAATATAATAGTTAATAACTATATAGGCATGTGTTACAAAAGTAATTTCTTAATATCCCATAATTAATATACGTTTTCGGATTTTGAGCATCACAATTTATTTTTATTTACCTTTATTTTGAGTTCATATCTAGCATAACCCAAATTCTTCAAGAATAATTAGACGCTTACGGTCTAACTGCCTAGAGGAGTGGGCAAAAAAACTCAACTTCTTGTTGCTGATGATGATAATAATAATAATAATAATAATAATAATAATAATAATAATAATAATAATAATAATAATAATGTAGAATCTATGATTAAAAAATGAAAAATGAACTTAGAATGGTAATAATGATATAACATAATTTATAATTGAGATAAACTTCATTGGAAGTATAATGTTTCAATACCTCTTTAATTATTTTCTTCAATATGTCTCTAACTTCAACGAACCACTTATTGGGGTAAATTATATACGTGGTGTACAACATTTACCTGTTTTCACACTTTGGTGTACAACCTTTAATTTTGCACACTAAAGTATACAAACTTCATGTGACCTACCACTAAAGTGTACAGCCGGTAATTGTGACCGGTCAACCCAAAATCAACGTGCCACATCATCATTTTCATCCTACCCATTATAAAAAGTGTGGCCCACTCCTTATGAAATTATAAAAATACACTTTACCCTTATATAATTACTAAAATACCATTGTCTTCTTCCTTCCTCCAATTTTTCTCCATCTTTCTCTTTCCCTTTCTGTCTCTAAATCTTCTCTCTCTAACTCCACTCTCTAAGTCTCTCTCTCTCTCACTCCTCTCTCTTTTCTTTTTCCCATTTGTTTGGAATCAAAGAATGGAAATTCAACAGGCTTAACATGTCTGAATCTACATTCTATAGATTTCGACTTTTGATGAGTCTTCCCCCCATTTGACTCATATATTCAAGTCTTCATCTTTTCTATTCTGAAAACAAATTTTGTAGCCCAAATCTCTAATTCTTCACTGCCCATTTGTTTGATTTGATAAATGAGCAGATTTTGATTCTCTGGCTGCAAATCTAGAGGAACCCAAGTTCTTGAATTTGCAGAAACAAGAATTGAAATTCAAGAATTTAGGTTCGAACCCAGATGCCAAACTCAGTTGACTCATTTCATTATTAATGGAAACTCGGTTATCAATCTCGATCTTTTTCATTTTAGGTTTTCTCTGCAATTTCTTCTCTGATTTCGTCCAATCTCAATCCCCAATTGTGAACTTTACACCGTCGGCTACTCCCCCGCCTCCGCCACCACCACCATTTCCTCCCCAAAGAACAAATCCTACGGTTACAAATTAACCAATCAAAAAATATCTATCATTTTTTTCGAGAAATAAAAAAAGCAGGACCATTTAATGCTTTTCTTTTACTTAATTAACTATGCACAGTCCACGCGTGAAAGCAAGATAAATACCCACTTCTTTATTTATTTATAATATATATTCCAGGGTAGTTTGTCATTTCTGATATTCAATCGTCAGGTTGTACTCCACTCTCAACTTTTACTGTGTAGTTCTGGCTGCTGAGATGTAATAATGTTGTGGTCATATCCATCGTGGACGGCGGAAGGATGGATTTTACGTAAAAAAGACAAGCATGTCCTTCACCTTCACGCCATTTACAATACCACTTTTTTTATCAATCGAAGACAGAGATAGACTTAGAGAGTGGAGTTAGAGAGAGAATACTTAGAGAGAGAAAGGGAAAGAGAAAGATGGAGAAAATTGGAGGAAGGAAGAAGATAATGACATTTTAGTAATTATACAAGGGTAAAGGGTATTTTTATAATTTCATAAGGAGTGGGCCTCACTTTTTATAATGGGTAGGATGAAAATGATGATGTGGCATATTGACTTTGGGTTGACCGGTCACATTACCGGTTGTACACTTTAGTGGGAGGTCACCTGAAGTTTGTACACTTTAGTGTGCAAAATTAAAGGTTATACATCAAAGTGTGAAAACAGACAAAGGTCCACATGTATAATTTACCCACCACTATTGCGTGAAACTTTATATCTATTCGTATCAAAATTGATAAAAAAAAATATATAATCCATATTAGTTAGATAAACCCAAATTTAAAAAAATTAGTGCAGTTCATTAGGTTCTGAATTTGAAAAATTCATCTAACTTCAATTAAACCTAACAATTGAGTTCATATAAAGCCTAAAATCTAAATTTTAGTTAAAATTAACAATCGAAACGATTATACCTAGCAACATATACTAAAAAAAGAATGCAAATGTACAAAATCTTTATTTTAGTCATTTTGAAAGAAAAAAAAGACAAATAAAAAAGAAAACATAGATAAGGTAGTGAGAGATATAAAACCTGAGTAATGACGGAAAGAAAATTTCATCTCTAAAAATGGAACTATAACAACTATTGTTTTATAAAAATAAAGTAACAACACAATTGGGAACAAAATAACTACTATATATGAAGAAAAAAAATCGAGTAATTACCTTTAGAAACATAAGGATTTCCTATAATTTTTAACACTTTTGTGTTTTCCAATTTTAGTTGTCCACGCATCTTATATTTCTATCGGATTTCTTTAATTGGAGATATCAAAGTTTGAAATTTCAAATTCTTGAAGAAAATGCTATTAAATAATTTATCAATGAAAATAACTTCTAAGTAGATTTGAATCTCTTAATAAAGTAAGAACAAAATTATAAGACTATATTATTTAAAGTTAGAACAAAATTATAAAACTATATTATAAAGAGTATGAAAAACAAAAATAATAAATCATCAAAATTAAAGGTTGATGAGGACTTTGGTTTTCGGTAACCAATGAATATAATTGTGGAATACTATCTATCAAGCTTTATATATAGATCTATTTGTCACTTTTGGATTTCCTTTACTTTTTGTTTTTTCATCTTTCTGTAAGGCTCTGTTCTTTTTTTACTAAAATTAAGTAAACTGAACTGAACTGAATTCTACTGAAACTGAAATAATAATATAATTCTTTAAAAATAGCAATAATTAAAATAAAAAGCTTATAAAACTAATAATGGTTCTAACAATAATAATAATAATAATAATGAAAAATAATAATTATAATTATAATAAGTAATGATAAATTATTGAACTAAACTGAATTGAAATAAACTGAAATTAAATTACTGATATTGAAATTAAGTGACAAAGAACAAGACAAAACTCTTATTTTTTTTATTACTTTAATTATTGGACTAGTAATTGATAAATTTTTATTATTATTATTATAAATTATAAATATATATATATATAAATGATTTTTCAATTTTCCTTCAATTATTATTAATTAATTAAATCTTTTTAATTTTGATTTTTTACTACGTTAACAACTCGTCAAAAAGGCCTCTAAAATATTTCTCCTCATTTCTCTCTCATTCCACTATTATATATAGTACTCTCTCTGTTCCACAATATATGTCTTTTAAGGTTAATGATACTAATTAAGAAATGCAATTAATTTTAAGTAAAAGATTTTGTTACCCTTGTATTAATTGCATCCACTAGTAACTTTATCTATTCACAAGGTAAAAAGTCAACTTAAATAGGGGTATATTTGGTAAAAGTAAATTAATGTGCATAGATTCAAGCAAAATGTCATATATTGTGGAACAAAAAAAAAGTTCTCTAGAAAGACATCTATTGTGGAGCGGAGGGAATATAAAAGAAAATGTTATTAAATAATTTATCAATGGAAACCATTTTTAAATAGATCTGAATCTCTTAATGAAGTAAGAACAAAATTATAAGACTATATTATTTAAAGTAAAAATAAAATTATAAAACTATATTATAAAAGTATGAAAAATAAAAATAATACATCATCAAAATTAAAGGTTGATGAGGACTTTGGTTTTTTGATTTCCTTCATTTAGTGGATTTTCATATTTCTGTAACTCTTACTTTATATTATTACTTTAATTAATAGGCTGGTAATTGATAAATTATTATTATTATTATTATTATTATTATTATTATTATTATTATTATTATTATAAATATACATATAAATGACTTTAATTTTCCTTCTGTTATTATTAATTAATTTTTTTTAATTTTGATTTTTACTACGTTGACAACTCATCAAAAAGACCTATAAAACACTTTTCCTCATTTCTCTCTGCTTCCACTATTATATATAGTATAAATTAACTATTGGAAAAACCAATAAAAGCTAATAAATTTATAACTATTGATTATTGATCATTACTATTGACTATGACTGTTGCTCTTTCGATGTAGAAACCATTAGATCGGTGATACGAAGCCAATGTTAATTACTTTCGCTGTTGTTCAACAGATCTATGCTACAAGAGGTAAGCCTAAATCTATTGATTTATTTATGGCCTAATGCTTCCTCAGCCCCCTTAACTTGTCCAAATTGGTCATTTTACCCCCACAACTCATCGAATGTCCTATTTACCCACTTAACTCCATAAAAGTGGTATTTCTCACCCCCTCAAGTTGTCCATTTATCCTCTCAACTCATAGAATGTTCTATTTACCCCCTTAACTCCATAAAAGGGGTATTTTTCACCCCTTACAATCCGTTATCGAAACCTAAATTGATAACTTTTTTTAAACGTTAAACCTATATTTATGCTATTTTGTAAGTGGAACCTAAATTGATACTTCCAAAAAAATCATAGGCCTATTTTGGTACATTATCCCTACATATCATGTATTTAACTTGTTTATATTATATGTTCTTGTTATTTGTATTTTTTATTCGTTCTTTCTCTTTTCAACTTTTTTGACTACTATAAAGGGATAAGAAATACCATTTTTATGGAGTTAAGAGAGTAAATAGGATCATAAGTGGTGAGAAATACCACTTTTATGAAGTTAAGATGGTAAATGGGATATTCGATGAGTTGAGAAGGGGTAAAATGACAAATTTGGATAAGTTAAAGGGGTGAGAAATACCATTTTTATGGAGTTAAATGGGTAAATAGGACATTCGATGAGTTGGAGGGGTAAAATGACCAATCTGGACAAGTTAAGTGGGTTGGAGAAGCATTAAGCCTTTATTTATTGATAGATCTGGGTTCATTACATGTCCCTTAGGGATTAAATAAATCCATTCGACTTATCCATTGAAGCCTTTATTGGTATCAGAGCTCTTTAGCTTCGTATTCCATCTGTTAGGAACCCTTTATGAATGATTTATGATTTTATTAATTTGTTTAATTGGATGAATGCATGCTTAGTTGTCATGTCTCATAACTGTGTTTTTTAATATATCTCAGGATGTTTTTGGTCTGCCAAAATTGCCCTGTGGGCTCCTAGAATTTTCTAGCGTGTTTAAGCAATTTAACACGCACCAATTCGGATCTGTTTGCTCTATAACAATATTTCCAGTTGCCAAAACCCGAAACCGACCATATCATCAAACTCAGAGACCCCTACCCCCCCCCCCCCCCACCGCACAAAGCTAGGAATTCTTCGGACATTGGGAAAGTGGCGCGTGGCCTGCACGTGCCGCGAGCTGCCGCCCATATGCGTGGCGCATGCGACGTTTCTCAACGTCTGCTCAGCGTAGATTTTTACCACCATGCTAGCAATAATTTTAGAGATTTTTCTATAATTTTTAATTTATTTTTGGGTCTACATAATAATTGATATTAAATCAATTAGGATTCTATAATTGTTTTTAATACATGAAAACTATTTATAAATTCCTGGAAAATTACATAAAAAAGTCAGATTCTAAAAAATTAATTTTTTAAAGACTCGTTTCTGATTAAAAGTATTTATTAATAAAAGATTGATATACTTTTTTAATTTTTAGATATTCAAAATGTGTTTTTAATATATTTTGAATGAACGTGTAACTTGGTCACGTGAGTCGACCGTGATGATGATCCGACATCATATTAGAGCCTGTAAAACAATAAGCAAGTCAGACGGTGCCAGAGTCTGGCAAACCTGCTCTGATGCATAAGTCAGTTTATGATCTAGGCTCAAATGGAAGGGAATGGACTAGTTTATAGATAATAGTTAACGTACCGAACCTTGTGTTTATACTTGTGTATTTATAATGCATGATTAGGTTTAAGGTTTGTCATCTCTTTAGGAATCCTTACAAGCTTATGATTCCAGATATTGGGAGGAATCCTTTATCTTGTAGCATTCTAGAAGGTCCTTGGATATATTGAGGCTTGGAGGCTTTGATGTTTGATGATGGGCCGCCACTTGTTTGGTCTTGGGCAGCATCAATGGTTTTGGTCCTAGCGGGGCCGTTTTGGGCCTTTGTTATGTGTGGACCTAGTTTGTAATGAAGGTAATAATGATGTCACACATGTGATATCGTTTAGCCTGATATCAAATGTCCCTCACCACTTGTTCTTTAAGACATTCTTTTAGGATTATGTAATAAACCATTAAATGGGGGGTGTATTTTGTTATTTTGTCTTTAAGTCTTTATTTTTTCAAACCTTCATAGAGCTTTTCGATGAATTGAGCCAAAGATTTCCCCTCACTCTAGACTGCTCGTTTGATGTCCATCATTGTACTTCCATCTAGTACCGAGGTGATAAAATGGTCTACAAAGGATTGTGCCATCAGATTGAAGTTATGAATGGACTCAGGCGGGAGTTGCTCATACCAAAAGGCTGCTAACTTCTTCAAAGTAATGGGGAAAATATGGCATAAGATAGCATCAGTAGCCATGGTCGCCTCTATGATTCGTCGAAATTTTTTGACTTGGGTAACAGGATCACCCACTCCTTCATATTGTACAAAGGTTTGGACCTAGAATGGCTGAGGCATAGGTTGCCTTTGATTTTCTTTTCGACAGAGGTGTGTTGGTTTCTGCTAAGTTCGAATATCCATCTCGGGAACCGGATTTTCGGGAAGACTTCTTCTCATTAAGCTCCAAGACGTCTTCTTTGGTGAGGGGTGTGCCTTCTTTAACCCTCGTTTATTCAGGCTCAGGCTTTCAGCGGTGGTTGCTTCGGGGTTTTGAGGGGGAATGATGCTTGCCTCACCCATGGGGTTTTTCGTTGCCCCTCAGATTCTTTCACCTAGTATGGTGCCTGCAAAGTTTCTTTGATCTCGAATACCTTCACCTAGATGACCAGCTTGGAAAAGGCCCTAGGGGTTCTAGAGGATTCCCCACCAGAATCTACCTCTCGGGCGAGCTTTTTCCTTTCACCCTCATTGACCTTTCGTAATTGTCATCGTAGATCGGCCATCTTCTACTCATGGGTGGCTTTCACGTTATACATCTCTTTTTGCATGGCTGTTAAATTTTGGGCGAATTTGCGGGATACTTCCTACGCCAAGAGCTGGTACTGAGGGTCTAACTGAGGCTGGGGCCCGACACGTTGGTCTACTTCTTCATCGTTACTCCAATGGATTTCTGAATGAACTCGGCCGAATTGAGCCATTGCTAAATATTTTGACAGATGGTGATGCAGCGCGGAATCCACTGAGAGTTTTAAACCATAAACTCACAAAGGCTAACAACTTATCTAGCTAAACTAGAAGGAGTGGATCCTAATTCATGGACTAAATCCATAGGAATAGTGAAATCCTCATTGTTGAAGGATAAAACCTTAACAAACTTCACAAGGAAGAAGATGATAAATTGTATTTCATAAAAGTTAACCTATTACAAAAAGAAAGAGATGAATTTATAGCATCTCAAAAACCTAATTGCCAAATTACAAAAAGGGTAAACTATCTACTAATTACAATACAAATATAAAAGGGTAAAGTAGGGTTAATGGTAAAGGGGTGGCATGCTTGTAAATAAGGAGTGGTAGAGTTGTAAATAGGGAGTGGTCCCAAGTATGGAGAACTTGGGGAGGAAGTATTCTTCAGCTGAAACACGCCCCGCGTGTCACGTACTACGCCCCGCGTGAAAGCGTCTCTGAGTTTGAATGCTCCGAAAGTGGTATTGCGAATGAGGAGACACGCCCCGCGTATGAGGAGGCACGCCCCGCGTATTAGGAGGCACGCCCCGCGTACATGAGCTCCTGGAACTGGTTCTCTTTGAAGGTTCGATCCACGCCCCGCGTACTAGACAACACGTCCCGCGTGGACTGCCCACGTGACCCCCTTCTTGCGTGGTTTCTTCCTCTCTCTTGGTCCTAGATTCACGCTCCGCGTGTCCTCTCTCACGCCCCGCGTCCAGGGACAAGATGTCCTCATCATTCTCCTCTTCTTCAAAAGAGTTGGCCCCCAACTCAACTATAGGATAAGAATTGTGTTCGGTAGGTATTGGCCACTCCATATATTGCCGGCTTCCCCTTATCTTTATGAACTCTTCCCACACCTCAACTCGTGTCTTGTTCCCGGTGCACATCCCCCATAAGACTCGCCTCCATATCCGACCGACATCAAACGAAATATCTCGACGAAGTTGATCAAACCAATCTGTCCCAATGTCTTGGAAGCTCCTCCACACTCCCACGACATGTCTAACCGACCAACCCCGGATCTCCTCTTTCTCCACTTCACGAACATGGACATTAATTACAATTGCAATCCGCTCATAGCCGACATCAAATGGGATGTCCCGACGACATTTGTCAACCCACTTCGTAGTGATCCCAAGAGCACTTGTATTGATCCCTCCTTTGTCTTGGGTTAACAATCCCGCGGCTTCTCGAGTCGCTTCTTCACTAGCTTGGTTACTATCCCGCCATTCTTGAATCTCTTCCATTCGCTCTACCTCATCCGGACGGCCATTCCCGTTCACCAAATATTCTTTGAAGCTTACTCTCTTCACCATCACATCACTTGTCATTGACTCCTCATAGGGTTGATGTCCCCTCAACAAACATAACATATATCCCAACACATGCATCTCAATCAAGAACAAAATAGCAAGTTCCGAATTTACCAAGTGAGAGGCTCGGTTCATCCCGAATGTGCATGTGTTAGGAATCTCATTTCTTCCTAGAGGCGTCACAACATACTCTTCACCCGTTTCCTTTAAGCTCAAGCAACTATAAGGAAGACATAGCATACGACCTCCGGGATCCCATGCAATGTCACGTGGTATCTTTTCCAAAGGTAGAATGTCTCGGGGTTGTCCGTTGAAAGACACATGCCCCACATCTTCGGACGTTGGTCCCACATCTCCACTTTCCTCCATTCCCTTCCGGAATTCCCGCTCATAATAGCCAAGCTCACCATCGATAATGAGTTCAATGTCAAAGTTCCCTTCTCCATCAATCTCCTCTCCTAGCTCATATCTCCTTCCTTGACCATATGCCCTTTCACTTCCCTCTTCATCCACAATCCGCTCTCTCCCACGACCTATCGTTCCTATTGGCTTCTCTCCATAGCTCAAGCCGACTATCCCACGTGCTAAGCCGCTTGACTCACAAGACATGCAACCACCCAACATGGTTGAACCACCAACATCTCTCCCATCACCATAACCATCAACCTTCACACATAGTGTGATTTTCTCACTCCCACCAAGCATATCATTGAAGTTAGGTTCAAGGGGCATTTCATCAAACACCAAAGGAGCATCCCTTGAAACATGGGTTTCCTCGTTCTTAGTACACACAAAGTCAACCTCCCCCATGTTTTCACATACAACCATCCCTTCCTCCTCCTCCATAAATGAATTTAAATCTTCCTCCACAATTTCATTATCAACAATTTCACAAGAAGAATTTAAACCCATTTCATCCTCACAAACAACATCACCAACATCTTCCATAGCAATAGGAATATCCAAAACTTCAATATTAGAGATTGGAAGCTTAGGAGTTACCTTTACCACATGTGATGGAGAAGAGATTAGTGATGGATCTTTAGGAGGTAAAGTAGTGGTTGCCCTTTGGAGCCTCCTCATCTCTATATGCTCCAAGTCCTTCCGTACCTTCCTTAGTAACTCTTCACATAGGAGCTCCGACTTCCTCAGCCCAGCTCTAAGACGTTCCTTTTGTCTCCGGTGAGGTTCTCCGGCGGGTTGGATGCGGCTATTTCGAAACTCGAGAATAAGCCTCTCCGTATCAAGACGCCTTTCTCTTCGTTCCGCTTCTTGTTTTTCTTCAAGCCCATTCATCTTGTCATTGATTGCCTTCATGCTTGATTCTAGTGCTTGAAGCCTTTTCTCCTGGGTTCCAATGGCTTCGGTGGTGATACGTGGTTGAACCATTTCCGAGAAGAAGTCTCCGGTCAAGGAAAACGACTCGGCTCTAATACCAAATGATGCAGCGCGGAATCCACTGAGAGTTTTAAACCGTAAACTCACAAAGGCTAACAACTTATCTAGCTAAACTAGAAGGAGTGGATCCTAATTCATGGACTAAATCCATAGGAATAGTGAAATCCCCATTGTTGAAGGATAAAACCTTAACAAACTTCACAAGGAAGAAGATGATAAATTGTATTTCATAAAAGTTAACCTATTACAAAAAGAAAGAGATGAATTTATAGCATCTCAAAAACCTAATTGCCAAATTACAAAAAGGGTAAACTATCTACTAATTACAATACAAATATAAAAGGGTAAAGTAGGGTTAATGGTAAAGGGGTGGCATGCTTGTAAATAAGGAGTGGTAGAGTTGTAAATAGGGAGTGGTCCCAAGTATGGAGAACTTGGGGAGGAAGTATTCTTCAGCTGAAACACGCCCCGCGTGTCACGTACTACGCCCCGCGTGAAAGCGTCTCTGAGTTTGAATGCTCCGAAAGTGGTATTGCGAATGAGGAGACACGCCCCGCGTATGAGGAGGCACGCCCCGCGTATTAGGAGGCACGCCCCGCGTACATGAGCTCCTGGAACTGGTTCTCTTTGAAGGTTCGATCCACGCCCCGCGTACTAGACAACACGTCCCGCGTGGACTGCCCACGTGACCCCCTTCTCGCGTGGTTTCTTCCTCTCTCTCGGTCCTGGATTCACGCTCCGCGTGTCCTCTCTCACACCCCGCGTCCAGGGACAAGATGTCCTCATCAGATGGTGGATAATGTCATCCACGCTCACCGCAACAATGATAACTTGTTATGTAAACTTGGTCACATGACTCAACTGTGATGATGAACCGACATCGTATTAGAGCCTGTAAAACAATAAGCAAGTCAAACGGGGTCGAAGTCCGACAAACCCGCTCTGATGTCCAAGTCAGTTTATGATCTAAGATCAAATGGAAGAGAATGGACTAGTTTAGAGATAATAATTAATGTACCAAACCTTGTACTTATACTTGTGTATTTATAGGCATGATTAAGTTTAAGGCTTGGCACCTCCTTAAGAATCCTTACAAGCTTAGGATTCCGAATCCTGGGAGGATACTTTATCTTGTAGGATTCTAGTATGTCCTTGGATGTGTTGAGGCTTGGAGTCTTGGATGTTTAATGATGGGCCGCCGTTTGTTCAGGCTTGGACCGCATCAATGGTTTCGGTCCTACCGGGCAATTTTGGGCCTGTGTTATGTGTAGGCATGGGTTGTAACAATGATAGTGATAACATCACACATATGATATCTTTTAGCCTGATATCATATAGATAATAAAATATTATTTTAAAATGTTATATATCGTCTATTGTGTATAATTGTATGATTGTAGTATATTTGCATAACCAGTATAATCACACACACAAGTAATCTGGAAAATTGTTTTTTTTCGTGAGTCATATCTCAAAGAAATGGATTGAAGTTGGTTTTTGATCCCTGAAAGATTTAGTTCATGACCTAATTTTTCTCTTTTCTATTGTGCCTTGACAGCTATGGTCAGCACTGTAAGGACTCCATCCCTTACTCGTTTCCCCTACCAATGTGCAAGACTGCGCCAAATGGAGTGGAATATAAGAAGGTGTCACTTAAATAAACAGATCATCTAGAATGACATTGAGGAAATTACAAGACATTTAGAGTCGTTGCATACTCAGATGCAATAGTGCATTTGGGCAAGTGGTTTATTTAGAGGGTACGGTGAGTATGCCCTATTCACATGACTCCTCAAATCGTTGCAAGACGAGAAGCTTAAGAAAATCTTAGTTGCAACATGGATTACTCACGAGGTGCCATGCTTATAGGTAATCTATATAGAGCTTGATATACCCATAGTTTTGTCCTTCTAATCCTAAATTTCCAATTCTAATTATATATCTCAAATCATAAATTAACTGAAAATATAATGATATTAATCAACTTAAATCCATAAACTTATCTTCAACTTCATGAACTCGAATGACATCAACAATAAATATGGTAGTGGAAATCAGAAAGCAAAATCGATTTATGAATCAACGATGAAGATCAAACGAAAATCAAAATACTTTGTCATATTTCTTACAGAAGATGTTAACAAGAAGGAGATGTATTTATAATAGAGATATTGATTTCGTATCAATTAGAAAAATTAGATTAATCAGATCGTAAAGAAGGATATGTATTTAGTATCCATGAGAAAGATGAATACATCAAATCATAAAAAACCAGAAACATGAAAGCAACACGATCATAGAGAAGAAGAATGATTTATTATGGTGAGAGAAACCTTTTTAAAAAACGGAAAAGATTTATCATGGAGTGAGAAATATGTCTTTAGGTAACCTGACAGCCTCTTGGTAACATGTTATATCAGGTCATTTAATAAGATATTTGTAGTCTCCATCCATGGGTAATACCCATAGAGAACTCTTATATATATATATATATATATATATATAATTATAAATATAATATTTAGGGTTTAATATATATGATTTGAGATTAATATTCGCATGTTAGTGTGGGATTTAAGGTTTATGGGTTAGGGTTGAGGGTTTAGTTTTTGATATCATTGTATCTAATTAGTCTTCTAAATCCTTCTTCATTTGGTCTAAGATAAGAACAATAGCAGGTCAAAGAGAAGCCGGCATCCGATGAACCCATTCTGATGCTTAAGTAAAAGTTCAAGGAAGGTTAAAGATAATCAAAGTATTGATAATGTCTGTATTTCGTGTACCTCATATGGATCACATATCTTCCCTATTTATAGTGTTTACCTAGGGTAATCTTTTTCATTTTGGAAATGTATCCTAAAGAGTCATCGGACACATGTCAACCTTCAATTGCAGAATGTGAAATCGTCAGATTGTCACCTTGCCATGTACCAAGTGTGTTGCCAAGTGTCGAGTTTTTATTTGGCCTAATGCCTTCATACCTCTGAAGTGTCAGGTAACGCGCTTTGTCCTTTTTCACTAAATGCAACCGTTTATATTGATCCAATGGTTGCTCCTTCCTGATCATATAGTTGCTAGAATAGACGATGGGGATCCTTCCACGTGGCTGAAGGGTACCATTCACATATTTAGGGAATATTTCTTTCTCTAGATCGAATGGCTTCCATGACTCTAATAGAGTTTTAACATGCTTTCAAAACGGGTAAATTTCACTCCTGGTGTACAAACTTTACCCTAAATCACACTTTGGTGTACAGACTTCAATTTGTCACACTAATATATACGTACTTTGGGGTGACCTCTCACTGTGGTGTACAGCCGGTGAAAATGACCGGTCAATGCTCAGTCAATGCGCCACCTCAGCTTTGACCGGTCAAAAAGTAAAAAAAAATTCAACCACTAATATAAAAATTACTATTATACCCTCTTTTTCTTTCTTCCTCCTTTCCTTTTCCATTCCCCTTCTCCTCTCCCTTTCTCTCACTAACTCTCTCTAATTTTCTCTCACTAATTTTAAAATCAAAAGATTTTCGATTGTTGAAGCTTTGGTTTAGCTTGGCCAAGAATTTGGCCGATGAAGTAATCGGAACTCGTACAGAAGTGGCCGATGTGAAATCAACACCATTCCTGCCTTACGCCGAGGTATTCGGTCTACAAAGGTTTCACGAATGCGAGCTCATCCATGGAAGGTGGGCTGTGTTGGCGATTCTTGGCGCTCTCACCGTCGAGTGGCTCACCAAAATTACCTGGTAAGATGCAGGAAAGGTAAGAAAAAAAATTAAAAAATAGAATCCAGAGAAACGCAGAGTTAGTTCAGAGAAGAGGTTGTATCCAGGAGGAAAGTATTTTGATCCAATAGTATTAGCAGCAGATCCAGAGAAGAAGGAAACACTTCAATTGGCAGAGGATCCCAAACAGGAAAACCAAGTTCATCTTCTTCAATTGAACATAATCTCTCTCTCTACTCCTCTCCCTATCTTTCTTTTTCTCTCACTACCCTAAGCGGTTCCTCGACTCTAACAATGCTACCTCTGAAATAGTTATGGCTATGTAATTTCCTCGCCAATTGCCCGTCGATGTTGAAAGCTTCGACGATCATCCTTGAATCCATTCCGCAGAACAAATTGTTGCAAGAGTTGTTTTCACTCTGTCTACCGCGGCTGGAATATCTTGGGTTGGGGAATAATGGTCTCTTGCCTTGCTGCTCAAAGCCACGTTGGTATTGTTGCCAGAAGTCGTCTTCAGTGTTTCATGAGATCTCAAGCCAAAAAATCTCCTCCTCAATGAGAATGGTGATTTGAAAGTCTCCGATTTTGGCCTTAGTGCCATCTCTGACTATATTAGCCAAGATGGTTTGTTTCATAGAGAGAGAAGAGTTAGAGAGTGGAAGAGGAAGAAAGCCATGGGATTTTAATTTAATTAGTGGAAAAGAAGGGTATAAAAGTAATTTTCAATTGGGGGTCAAATTTTGACTTTTTTACCAGTTAAATTGTTGATGTGGCACGTTGACTTTGCGTTGACTGGTCATTTTTATCGGCCATGCACCAACGTGAGAGGTCACCTATAAGTACTTATATATTAGTGTGATAAAATGAAGTCTGTACACCAAAATGTGATTTAGGGTAAAGTTGGTACACCATGAGTGAAATTTACCCCTTTCAAAACATATATAAGCAAATAAAATACTGATCTACAAGGATCTAGCATATGCAGTTAAGGTTAAGGTTAAGAAAAATATCTTTCATCAGAAGATAGAGAAAGAAAGTTCCCTGAATGATGCGAACTCCCTCTACTTCGCCACTAGCGGAATAGGAACCATAGATTGCTAATCACAGGAATCAAATCCTCATACTCAAATCAACCTTCTAGCCGAAATTGTGCAATACAAGAATTGATTTTGCTTCTTTGAAATTGTGCACTCCCTTCTGTGTCATCTTGTCCAACTCAATTTTCATTTATGTTTAGCCTTTTGTCTCACTGCCTTCACTTTTGTGGAACTCACAATATGTTTTGTTGCTATGATGACCTGAACATTTGAGCTTCAGGGGAAAATCAATGTGTTGTTTTTTTTTCTGTTGGCCTTTTATGATCTATATCTCAATCTCACCAGTGATGTTATTTTGATTGAATATCTAGAGCGAGATGACCCTTTGCATTTGAATTTGTCAACAATGGGTTGATTTTGTGTCCATCCCATTTGACAAAGTCCATAGATGGTTGTATAAGTTTTAGAAAGGTTTTGGGGCGTTGTGTTGTTGGTTGTTGGAAAAAAGTGGGCTTC
Organism: Euphorbia lathyris; assembly: GCF_963576675.1. Taxonomy (NCBI): domain Eukaryota; kingdom Viridiplantae; phylum Streptophyta; class Magnoliopsida; order Malpighiales; family Euphorbiaceae; genus Euphorbia; species Euphorbia lathyris. The sequence goes on from NC_088915.1 coordinate 63,439,874, forward strand.
AATAATTTGTTGCCATAGTGTACATGACTACATCAATACTAAGGTGGTGGATCTGAATTGCAATTCTGTAGAAGCATTCAACCCACTCGTGAAGGCTTCCATTTGGCTCCTTAACTAGGTAGTTGAGATCTTGGATTGTCTTGATTTTTAGTATTAAAGTGATGAAGTATTAGGCAAACTTATTTGCAATTTGGTTGAAGTTTTGGATGGACCCAACTAGTAATTATTCATACCAACAAGTAGCAACTTCCTTCAAGGTCGTGGGGAAAAGGTGACACATAATAACATTAGTGGTTGTTGTAGTTTCAAGTGTCAGCCTGAATTTCTTCACATGAACGGTTGGGTCACCGAACTCTTCTAATTTTTTATGGAATAGTAATTGAATCATCGAGGCATTGGTTTTCCCAAAATGCTTGTATAAAGTGGGGAGCTAGTGTCTATTACCTCTGACATTCGAGCATCGATTCCAGCATCTGCCATGGAATTTCTTAGATCTTTATGGATGAGGCTATACATGGCTTCTGTATCCACGGGCTTCTTATTCTCCTCACTATCCAAAGAGTCCCTTTGGTGATCTGACCATCGAATTGTTTGAGATCTTAGCATGGGTGTTTTTCTCTTGGTGTCTTCGTCTATTTTGAGATTTGGACCCCATAAAGTTTTTCTACCTTCTCTTCTACCTTGTGGGGATTTAGATTTATCATAATACCTTCAATCTCTATGCCTATTTGGAGGGGATCTTGGTTTGCCTGAACTCTTTTGGGGCCAATGTCTATCTGGGGAGGATTCAACCTTTATAAATTCTCTTTTTTATCTTATTCAGTATGGTGGAGATCGTGATCTAGCTAGGCTTTTCTACGGAAGTCTTTTTGGTGGTGAAGAGTAGTCTCCTTTATAATATTCTTTCTAGTTTCTCTCGATATGGAGTAAGGAATATGACCTAGAGTGATTGCCTCGGTGCTTGTGAGGTCTTTGTTGTTTTTCCCTAGACCTCCTTTTTAGCATGCGAGTGAGAGTCTGGTGGTATGTCTCTCCTAGAGGGCAGCTGCGAAGAGTGTGATTTTCGACATAAAATTTGACATAATTCTGGAGATTTGATCGCTTGGTGGGTTTTCCCCTTCGTCTAGTTTTTCTGCAAATTTTCCTTGCAACATTGTTTACGTTCGTGGCTTCCTGGACAGTTCATAAATTTTAGATAAGTTGCTTTGTGATTTTGTCCATGAACTCTCTGTTTACGAGATCAAGCGAGTTTAGACAATCTTCAAGGTGGCCATCAAAGTCAGGAGTGAACTGAAGAAATCCAAGAGGATTTCCACTGGAATCCATGAGGATTCTAGATTCTTGGGTAGGATGTGAAGATGTTGCATCCATAATTTTTTCAATGTGAGCCATGAACACATTATTCGATCAATGCTCATCATAGCAATTTGAAACGAGTAAATCCAGGGATAATTCTTTGACGTAAGCTAAGGTTCTTTCAATATCTGAATTAAGTTAGGATAAGAGATCAAAGGAGGGGCCAAGAACTGACAACTCCACTCTGGTGCTAAAGTTAAAGAGTTTAGAAAGATGAACACTAAACCATAAACAATTAAGTTTGAATTGCAGAGAATGTATGTGTACTTTTAGGTGCGTGAAATCTTGTTCAATTTATAGGGTGTCAGGGGAAAATCCGATAGTCGGTCAGATTGTATGTCCGAGCTTAACTTCCAATCACGTCTCGACCTCTAGACGGTGAGCGTTATCTATAAGAAGGACAATTTGCGTTTGCCTGAACTTTCATCCTATGATTCCAAGCGTGGAACTAGGGATGCATACTAGTATGATTCGAAACTCTTCCTTCATTGTCCATGTGGCCCGATAATCACATAACCTTCTTCATCTTGATCTCGAGGCTCTTCCTATGACACATGTCCTTATTTCCTCTAATGGAGACACATGTTTAACTCTTTATATTTACCTAATATCATTTCTTTTACTTTTCATATATATATTATCGCTTATTCTTTCGGTATTAATTTGACTCATTCTACTATTGGTTTTCTGTCTAATTTAAATTACGTGTTGTTGTCACCTATGTGACCCTAAAAAGAGAAAACAATCAATCAGGATGACTTAGAAGATTTTGAAGGTGCTTGGTTAATTTACTTGACATTATCACTATATTAGGAACCTCATGATAGTGGATGATTTAGAAGGTTTAAGGATAGTTTGGTTAATCTACTGTCGGATGCAGGTGTACAAGTGATTCTTAGATGCATCTTGGATTCTTTAGATTGAACTTTTTTTCCTTCAAACTTGCTTGTGGACTTTGGTTTAATTTTCCTCTTAAATGTATTGATGCTTCAATATGCATATAATAAATAGAATAAAATATAGCTTAGCAATGCACTTTTATATTTTATAGTTTTTAAGTTATTTCATGGGAAAAGTATAAAAATAAACCTTATAGTTACATCTGTTTTCTATCAGCACCCTTATGGTTTAAAAGTTTGCAAAATGGTATATTGATGTTCATTTCGTTAGCAAACACAGGCCAAATTGACTAACGGTATTAAAAGTCAGAAGGAAAAGAGTTAATTTACTCCTTATATTTAGTTATTTTATAAATTAACCTCTCTTATTATCTAATTATCACAAACAAATCCCAAAATAAAAAATAAAAATCAAATACACCATCTTCTCCATCTCTCTTTAATTTTTTTTCTTTTCTATCTCTTCTCTCTTTGTTAATTTGTCTCTCTAAAATCAATTGAATTTCCATTTCTTTCTAAATCTAATCTTTAATTAGTTTACTACTCTAAATGTATGACCAAATTAGCTCAAGCTCTATGAAGCACCAATATGGATAAGCATAGTCAATTGTACAAGTTATCATGGACTGCTATTATATGCTGGTCTTACTTGAAGATTTAATTTTCATAAAAATCGAGATGCCTTCTCGAACAAAGTCTTTAAATACAATTTTCTCTGATTTGAAATCTGGTCTATAAAGTCGTTACTCTTCTGTAGCAGGTTTTATTAAAAAATCATAATGCCTTCAAATAGATGGAATGAGACTTCAAACAATATCGTATATCGTAGGGAAAATGATAAAGAACATATAAATTATAACTATTTAATAAATTCATCGTTTTATACTTTAAATGTGGTTTTTTATTAGTTTATTAAAAGATATGCATTTATGAATTCAAAATGATAAAAGATGTACGATAGCATACTAGCATCATAGTTTATATACTATTCAAAATTTAAAAAATGCAAAGAGATGCAATAAATAAAGCAAAATAAATGATACTTCATCCTCATCCGTTTCACAATATTTATTTTTATAGAGGATTTTACGTTACATAATACATGGTGTTAATTGACTTTAATTAAATATATCCATTTAAGTTGTATTTTTATTTTGGAAATAGATAAAAATTAATTAATTAATACAATTAATATAACGATAACATAGTTTTTTAGTTAAAATTAATTATATTTTTTTAAGGGTTAAGGTGCAAAAATACCCCTAACGTTTTGGGTCTGGAGTAATTTTACCCCTAACGTCTAAAATGGTGCAATTTTACCCTTAACGTTTGTAGCCAAGAGCAATTTTACCCCTAACGTTGATAAATTGGATCAATTTCAGAAATAATTCATCAAACTGTCTTCTCGGTCATGAATCTTATCATCTACACTTCATATATGCGTCATTTTATCAGCAACAAATCATAAACATATGCTGGGATGTGAAAAAAATAAAAAAATATATTGTCTTTTGTATGAATTAGATAAAAAAAAATTCAAAAAATTCACCGAATTTGTAAATATTAATCTCCAATTCTATTATTAAATTACAAAAAAACATGAAATTCTTTTTTTAGGATGAATTGATATGAAATTGGTGCAAAATAATGAATAAAAATATATGTGTTTTATAATAATATCTGAAATTGACCCAAATTACCAACGTTAGGGGTAAAATTGCTCTTGGCTACAAACGTTAGGGGCAAAATTGCACAATTTTAGACGTTAGGGGTAAAATTGCTCCTGACCCAAAACGTTAGGGGTATTTTTGCACCTTAACCCTTTTTTTAATTCTTGTGTCTTAATCTTAAAAAATAAATATTGTGGATCAGATGGAGTATTAAAAAGACATACACCCATTTGTCTCCCAAAACTAAGGTTTCAAAGTCAATTGTGATACCAAACTATCAAAATCATCAATTAGGTCCATAAATTAAGTAAGAATCATTAATTGAGTCCTTATCCTAAGCAAAATTCATCGGTTGAGTCCTCATCGAAAAATTATTCGGTTGAATAGTTTGAGACTCTCTTACACAAACTCAGGCCCGTCCCTGAGCCTGGGCGTCTGCCTAGGGTCCATGGATGAGAGAGGACACAATTATAGTAATGTATAGTACTAAAACTTTTAAACTATACTTAATCAAAAAAAGTACTTTGGTTAAAAACATTGATATCATATATTTTTTCCAAATTAAAAACGTTGGCATTAGATTAAATCTAAAAAAAAATTATACTTGATTAAAAATATGGGCATTAGTTACCAAATTTTCTAATTTATCTCAAATTCTTTCCAAATTTCCTAATAACAATATTTGACATCAATTCCCTAATTTATCTCATAGTCTTTTCATAATTATCTCTCCCACCCATCAATTCTAACAAAATTTCTAATTTATCTCTCCGTTCTTTAATCACACTCCAATTCTAAAGAATATTGAACGGTAACATTATCCTTCATCTTCAATTCATCTTCAATTCATCGGCTATATGATTAATTTTGTTCTCTAATCATCTCATTGTGAAACTTCTAATTACTAATAGCCGTTTTTTTATCTTTGAAAAACTCTATCAGATTCTGATATACTTGGTTTTCAGAGGCTTTTAGGAGAAACGCATCAAAGTCGTCCAATTCCAAGAACTTAGCCCCTGATGCCCGTTAAATGAGATGATTTTCAGATTTGATTTTTCATTTTTATGTTATCATTCTTTGTGTGAAGAGCATAAAATCTATTAAAACTATTTCATAATTTATTAAATTTGACAATTTTGCATCTAGAAATGCTCATAGACATCATTTTGTATAAGAAATTGTATACCTAAATCAATATAAAATGTTTTTATTAGATCGTTTGTTAAATGTAATAAAAAAATACATTTTTAAGTAATATTCTTTCATACAATTAACTTTTCTACTTTATTTTTTACTTGTATTTATTTATTAGGATCTCACTTGGTAACTCGCCTCTGGGCCTCTAAAATCTCAGGATCTACCCTGCACAAACCCATTTTGAGCCACCACAAAGATCATTACAGTCTATATTAAATAGTTATAGCTTCTGATTTTAAAATAGAACGATGACCTAATTAATAATTTTTGCTTAATTCTAGAATTTAATTGATGATTTTGATAGTTTAAAATGTTAATTCACTAATTTCAGTTTAGAAAGTAAAAATATATATAAGTTGCCAGAGATTTCCGATCCAAAACGGAACCTTACGATGAACCCCACCGACTCTAATGACGACCTAGGGCCTGCTTCGCCGGACCGCCTCTGTCACCCCCATTCTGTCCCCCCCGACGACCCTATTCCCCTAACACCAAATATACCGCAGCCCCAAAACCTATCCTGGAAAGAGATTGCCGCCGCAAAATTGCCCATCCGTCCTCCCCGAGTTCGTAATGATCTGTGTGCTGCGGGTTTGATTCGAATTGACACTAACGGGGAGGATCCACTAATACCAATTGTGACCGTCGATCCTGAGTTAAAGAGAAGGCTTGCTAAGCCCTGTGAAGATGCACTCATAATTAAGATCCTGGGTCGAAACCTCGGATATGTGGCTCTACAACGAAGAACTTTGGAGATCTGGAAGCCTATCGCAGTGGTAAGTATGATGGACCTAGGAGAAGGGTTTCACATGGTCCAATTTGATAATGAGCTGGATAGAAGCCATGTGATCAATGATGGTCCCTGGATGGTTCAAGGACACTATTTGACGGTCCGGACGTGGTCTGCTGCATTCAGCCCCACAGAAGCAAGTGTGGAGAAATCGATGGTTTGGGTACGTTTTCCTTAACTCCCTCTTTTATTTTATGATGAGGATGTCATGTTGAGTATTGCTGCCACCATTGGGAAACCTATTCGCGTGGATGAGAATACGGCAATGAAAGCCAAAGGGAGGTTTGCAAGAGTTTGTGTGGAGATTGATCTATTGAAACCCTTGATCGCACAGTTTGAGTTGGATGGAGAGATGCAGCGGGTAGAATATGAGGGCCTGCATATTGCTTGCATGAACTGTGGTAGATATGGGCATCTTAGAACATAGTGCTACTGGAGAAGTGCAGCGCAGACTAAGACAGCCCCTGAGATCCATGACATGGTGACGGAGGCGATATGTAAAGATGTTAACAGTAACGTGCAGGTCACCGAAGCCGCCTCGGAACCTGAGCCCAGAAGCAAGACGCAAGGGACAAATTCAGAATACTATGGCCCCTGGATGCTTGTTCCTAGGAGGAAATACCCGGTGCGGAATAACAACCAAGGGACCACAAACAAAGGGGGGAAAGAGCACTGGAAAGATCCTAATCCGAACCCCTTCACAAGTCGTCTAGAATGGGACCAGGCCAGTACAAGTAAGGTGGTTTTTCAGGGTTTCAATGTGACGGGCAAGGATTGTGATGAAAGTGGAAACACATAAGGTACTATAACAAGGAAACAGAGAAGTAAGGGTGCAGGAAAGTTGACAGCTAAGCAAAAAGAAAGCAGGGAGCAAGGGCAAATTGTGCATTCAAACAAGTTTGCCAACCTATATCAAGATTCGATGGAGATAGAGGATGGCAGCCGCATGCCTGGTGAAGGGGTCCAGGTTGGAAATACGATTGGTACCATGAATGGGAGAGGGAAGAGATCCCGATTTGAATCAGAGCCCAGAATGCCCCTAAGTGAATTGAATTCCAATGTGATGTTTGAGTCTCCGACTATGAAAGGAAATGACCGTCTGATCCAGAAATTGAAAGAGAGGTTTGCGGGGTTGAGCCTGGGGAAAATGGTTAGAATGGAGGAGCAGCCTCCAGGGTTGAGCCCCAATTGAGTTGTTGTCTGCACTGTCACTTTCTACGCAATTTGCTCATGAAGGCCATCACCTGGAATTGTTTTGGTGCCGGTGGCACCTCTTTTCAGAGAGCTTTGAGGCATATGGTGAAAGTGCACAATCCATAGATTGTCTGCCTGCTGGAGACTCGGATTCCTGGAACTAGAGCTCCTGCAATTGGTAAACAGATGGGATTTGATAATTGTGAAATTATTGAGGCAGAGGGCTTCAGTGGTGGAATTTGGCTTTTCTAGGATGAAGCCCAGGTTCAGATTATTGTTAAGGAGAAGAACTATCAATTTATTCATTGTACTACATTATTGAAAGAGGGCGGATGGAGGGGCCATACCTTCGATCTTACCGCAGTCTACATCCGTCCTCAGTTAATCCACAAACAGAAGTTTTTTGAGGATACAAAACAGCTTAAAGGAAATATGACGGGTCCTTGGCTTTTGTGCGGGGATTTCAATTGCATCAAAGAGGGGAACGAGAAGCAAGGAGGGTCGGTTAGGACACTAAATAGGTGTGGGCCCTTTAACTCCTGGATTAACAAGCTTGAGTTAGTTGATTTGGGTTATATGGGGCCGAAGTACACCTGGTACAGGGGCTCAACGCCGAGAACTCGTGTGGCATGCAGGTTGGATAAGGGCCTCTGCAATTCTGAGTGGAGGATTAAGTTCTCAGCGCCTGTTGTTCATCACCTTCAGAGAATCAAGTCAGATCATACCCCGATTCTGGTGGACTTCTTCAATAAAACAAGCAAACCAAGGAGTTCGTTTCGGTTTATGGCAGCTTCGCTTGAGGGTAACTCTTTGAATGAAATTATCTCTCAGAACTGGAGTGGTTCGGGCTCTCTTGGTAGCGCTCTTAGCATCCTGGCCGAGCGGCTCCTAGATTGGCATAAAAATGAGTTCGGACAATTTATTTGCTCGGAAGAAGAGAGCTTATGCTCGTTTGGGAGGCATTCAAGAAAGACTGGCTAGCAAGTGTACTAACGGGCTGTTAAGGCTGGAGAGCAAAGTGAGACAGGAACTGGAGACCATTCTGAGTCAAGAGGAAGTGTACTGGGCTCAACGCTCTCGGGTTCAATGGCTCAAGGAGGGGGATAGAAATACCAAGTTCTTCCACCTCTCAACTATCATCAGAAATAGACGTAATTGTAAATTGAGCTTGCAGGATAAAGATGGGAACTGGATTTGGGATGAACAGGTCCTTCGTAGCATGGCGGGTGAGTTCTTCAAACAACTTTATTTTGAGGACCTCCCAGACAGGATCTAGCTCCACACTATGCATGGTTTTCCTGAGATTAATAGTTCAAATTATTCAGAGTTGAACCAGCCATTTACAGCAGAGGAGGTGAAGGAAGCGCTGTGAAGCATGGCGCCTTGGAAGGCACCAGGGCCTGATGGGTTTCAGGCGGGTTTTTTCAGAAATTCTGGGATACGGTTGGAGCTAGCACCAGGGACTGTGTTCTCCGAGGGCTAAATACAAGGAAGCTTGAGGAAGGTATGAACAATACATTTATCTCTCTTATTCCGAAAGTTAAGGACCCCGAGAGCCTCAGTCAGTTCAGACCTATTAGCCTCTGTAATGTAAGTTACAAGCTAATCACTAAATGCATCACAAATAGGTTGAAGCTGATCCTTTCGGATATAGTGGGGCCTATGCAGAGCAGCTTTGTGCCAGGAAGACAGATCTCGGATAATGTAGTGCTGATACAAGAAACCATTTTCTCCTTTCAATGCAGTAAGAATAAGAATAAGCATATGTTGTTGAAGCTTGACTTGGAAAAGGCTTATGATCGGATTAACTGGAATTTTCTACAGGATACTCTTAGATTGCTTGGCATTCCCTCTGGGCTTATCACTGTAATTATGAACTGTGTAACCACTCCGGTGATGCATGTTTTGTGGAATGGTGAGAAAGGCGAAGGTTTTAGACCGACACGGGGGCTCAGACAGGGCGACCCTTTGTCCCCTTATCTCTTTGTCCTTTGCCTGGAGAGGCTCAACCATCTGATCTTGGATGCGGTGGAAGCGGGGGAGTGGAAACCGGCGTCTCTCTCTAAGAATGGCCCCAAAATCTCCCATTGCTTTTTTGCTGATGACATTGTGTTAATTTCTGAGGCGTCGAGGAAGCAAGCGGAGGTGATCAAAACAATCTTGGGAATCTTCTGTGATGGCTCTGGCCAGAAGGTGAGTCTCGAGAAATCATGCTGCTTCTTCTCCGTTAACGTGCTGCTCCAGGACTAGAATCAGATTACTGAGATTTTAGGGATCAGAAGCACAAGAAACCTTGGGAAGTACCTGGGAATTCAACTTGTTCATGAGAAAATTAACAGGCACTCCTACGATTACGTGGTTGACAGGGTTCAGAATAGGCTGGCGGGATGGAAAGAAAAGAGTCTCTCCTTTGCAGGGCGTATTACGTTGGTCAAATCCGTCCTGTCGGCTCTTCCTGTTTACACCATGCAGACTGCAGTCTTCCCAGTCAGTGTCAGCAAAAGGTTAAATAGTATAAACAGAAGTTTCTTATGGGGAAGCTCAGCCAGTAAGAAGAAGACGCATCTCGTTAAGTGGGAGGTTGTTTGCAGTCCTAAGGAGAAAGGGGGCCTAGGAATTAGACAGGTCAGAAAGGCCAACCTCGCAAATGCTGCGAAGTTGGGTTGGAGGCTGCTTACGGAGCCGGACTGTGTGTAGGTTAGGGTTCTTAAGGGGATCTATGGGGGCAACAGGAGCGGTATGGAGCTGTTCAGAAAGAAGAATCCTTAGAGCAGTATTTGGAAGATTATTATCCAAGGGGCGGTGATTCTAAAGCAAGGCCTTAGTCGTCTAGTTAAGACGGGACGTGTAGACACCGAGTCGGAGGACTTGTGACGAAAACCTGTAAACAAGACGGTCGAAGCGGTTGATTCCGGAAGTTTTAAAACAAAAATATATAATAAGAAAAGAAAAGTTAATGTGAGTTGCAGTCGTCAAGTGGACGGCTCGCGAGTGCTCAGCGACGTGGTGCGAGCGCCTAGCGGCAGCCGACGCGTGTCCGACGACAGTTGGACGCACGTCCGGTAGCGCGGGGCGCACCCTCGACGTCCGTTGGGCGCGCATGCCCGGCAGCGCGGAGCGCGCGCTCAACGACCGTGGGGCGCGCGCGCCCGACAGCGCGAGGCGCACGCCCGATGGCCGCTGGGCGAGCGCGCCCGGCAGCCGCTGGGCGGACGCCCAGCGACGTTGGGCGGACGCCCAACGATCGTTGGGCGAACGCCCAACGTCAGTTGGGCGCGCGCCCAACTGAAGTTGGGCGTACGCCCAACCATGTTGGGCGTTCGCCCAACCGGCTTTGGGCGACGCCCAATTTTATTTGGGCGTCGCCCAAAGCTTCCGGGATCCGTTGCCTATTTAAGGCACGGATCCCAATGCATTTTGGGGGGGATTTTGGGATAGCTCTTCTCACTCTAGACATTTTTAGAGAGAGAAAGTGAATTTTTTGAGAAAAATATTTTTTTTTCTCAAAAAGTCCGAATTTCCCAAAAGTTAAAATTTTTACTAAAAAGACGAAAAAAAAACACAAAAAACCGGAAAATCACAACTCGTGGAATCGACCGACTTCGACTGTCAGATACCGAACTTGAGGTATTATCCGAGGACTAGACTCGTTTTATTTTATTTAATTTATTTCCTTTATTTATTTACTTTTATGTTATAATTTTATTTATTTATTTATTTATTTATTTATCACGTTTTATTTAATTTTTCGTATTTATTTAATTTCCGTCTCGTATTAGATAAACGTTCGGTTTTGTTTTAAAATAAAAACCTCATTTTAATATCCCAGTACGAACCGTGATCCGATTCAAAGGTAGTTCGGGATTAATAAAGACGTTGTAATTATAAGTTTTCAAAATTTTTCTAAATAACGTTTTAAATAAAAAACATCGTTTAGGAACCTCCGTTATAGACTATGATCCGTTCTCGGTAGTTCGGAGGTCCAAAACGATAGAATAGATCTAATTTAAAGCTTTTGAACAAATCTGGAAACAGTTGGTGCAGTTCTGTAATTTTCCGTTTTCTGTCACTAAAGGTTGTTTACCGACGGATGTTCCGTCGGTAAAGTTGCTGAAATGTAAAAAATACTGTTTTGGTCCCTCTTTCTCAACTTTTAGGCCTTTGGTCCTTTATATATATATATGTATATTTATGTAACATATACTTTCAAGCTATTTTTAAATACTTTGTACGTATAGTTATTTAATGTGTTTATATATTATTTTTCATTAGTTTGATTTAATAAAGGTATATGTATATATATAGATTTTTCCTTTTTATTCATTTAAACTAGACATATTTGGGCATTTTGGGGTTATTAAGGGTTATTTTCCATACACATTTATCCCCGTAATTTTGGGGTCAAAAGCTAATTTCTCATTATTTGTGGATATTATTATCATTTTTATCTATTAATCAAAGTCTTTATTGTTTATCTTTTAAATATATATGTATAGTATCATTTCTATTAAAAATATGTATATATATACTTTTCTTCTTTTCCTTTCAAATTTCATATATATATATTATTTGGGAAAATGTTTTGATGGGGTGAATTTGAGATTCAATTTATCATTTGTTGTTATTATATTCAAGTAAGGTAATTGAGTGAAAAAGGGGAAAATAAATCACAAAAAAAGAGTTTAATTTGTTTGTTTAAATTAAAGCTTTTCTAGATGTTCCTAAAGTGTAAATAACGTTTTCTTGACATTTTTAAACCATTTCTTAAAACATCACGTTTTAAAACCTTAATTCGTTCCAACGACGGACTTAGTTAACCTTGTAAATAAAATTGCTTTTAATTGTAAGTAATAGAGTTTTTGAATTGTTTTCCTAACTAAATGATTTTTGTACAAAATAAATTGACTTGTATGCTTAATCACGTTTTCTTGTTAAAACTTTTATCTCAACATTTTCAAACGCTCGAGTCGTTCCAACGGCGATTCGAGTGAACGTCATTAAACGGGGTTTTAAAACGTACCTGAATCGTTCCAACGGCGATTAAGGTACGAACCATGTAAATAAACTCATTTTTGGGAAGTGAGTTTAGTTTAGAGTTAGTGTGTAATACGAAGCATAAATCACATTATAAACAAATCAATTCTTTCTTCTCCCCCCTCTCTCTCCTATGTATTTTGAACTGATGTAAATGGGTGATTCTTTACCAAAATGGCTTTCAATAATATATGCTCAAAACGGTTTTCAAAATGAGAAAGAAAAGGTTTCAAATGAATTTTAAACTTAAAGAAATATGCGATTAGTCCGTTATCGCCTAACACGCTGAGTAGGAGGCCGGTGGTTCATAACCGAGCGATGTCGGGGTGCCTAGTAGCCTTTCTCCGGAAAGGAGCTAGCCTTCTCGGCTCGTACCTAAGTTTCCCGAACCCTCACCGGTCTCCCGTAAGGGATCGGTGTTCATTTTCCCATTCGTGGGTGGCGACTCTTCCATACTCCGAGCTCCGGTCCTACCGAGCATCTTGATTCCACGATTGGTTGCTTTCGGCGCCAATCACCGCTTACGTCGCCATGAGGTGTCCACCCCCCGATCCGCCCGGGAGATTAGGCCGCGGCACCTCGTCTAACAAGTGGCGACTATGCTGGGGAAGCAAGAAATTTGATTCCGGAAGGCGTGTATTAAGCCCTTAACGGGGACGGATCGTATTATTTCTTTTCGTATGCATTCATAAGCATTATTGCAAACCTTTTGGGTAATTTCCATGAAACCTCTAGCGAGAGTCCATTCGTCGCTCGAAAGAGGCTAGCGTAAGTTCCCCCTTACAGTAAGGCGCCAAAGGGTCCCCATCCATTCGTTAGGGGCGAATTTGTGCGGTCCTGTGAGGTCCCACGATCAGCCGTGTCAGCATATAGTAGCCTTAGAAGTTGCCATAGGATTATCCGTTACTATTTTTGATGTGATAAATGAATCAGTTCGTGTTTTTAAATTGCCATGATACGTGTCTAATCCTAAAATATGTAAAGAAAATGAAACGATACGTTAATATATACTCTTAAACCGATATACAAACTACCCCAAAACATCGAAACGATTCGAACCAAAGACGACTTAGTCATCTCGTATGAATGAACTTGTGCGACCCGCCTGGTCCCTTTCTGTGTCCCGAAGAAGGCACATGTTCAGGAAATGCGTTGTGACGTAAGCACGTATTAGTTCAAGTCGCTTTGATATTAAGGATAGTTATATCTCGATTCAAAAGACTATATTAACGGTAGCCGTTATTCACATTCTTTAAATAGGTTGGGATAAAACGAGATTATGACAGAACGAAAACGAAGAACATTTCTGTTTTGAACGACCCCGTTGTAACGTAAAGAGTTTCGCAAACATGGCCCGTCATTCTGTATCTACGATATATATCCATCCCGAGGGTAGTTAAAGAAAATGAACCAATATCGTTAAATACGTGGCTCGAACTGGTATATACGTCGCTTAAAAATCACGAAACCCAATTAAACCAAACCGCGTAATTGCGCCATATGGACGAGACTGTGGATTTGACTAATGGCTCGATCATTTCGACCGTTACCAAAACTACAAGAAATATGGCCCGATCTGCGTGTTTGTTCAGTTCGTGCCAAAGTGAGAAGGACGGTAATATCCCTGCTTCGAATAAGCATGTGATTCAACGAAACGTTGATTTTCTATAACCACGCTAGGACGGTATATCCCGTAAATTGGAAGAAATAAAAGAGTTGTTAATAGCCGAAAGATTATCGTGCGCTCGAATACGACTCGTCGTCTTTTCACGTAGCCAAAACGAGCAAACGGATTCTTAACGCTAAAAACAAACACGTTACGCGATGAGTCTGTTCCTTAAAATAAAAAGTGCTTTCATCACTGAATGAACACGTGGTTACGTCTCTCGATAGATCCAAAAGATCCCGTCGTAATCCAAAAATCGAGACACGAACCCACGCGAATAAGAGGGAACGAGTCATTGTCAATGACGAATGATTGGACTGAAAGAATAACTCGTACCAGGTCTAAAAACCCAAGATGCGCTCAAAGGGAGTCAAAACCCGAACTAATGTATCTCGCAAAATGACAAAAGACGAGTTATCCCGAAAGGACAATCCAACTTGGTCGATATCTTAGTCACTGAACGCTGATACGTCAAAAACGAACTGTATTGTCTGATGGATGATTTGTTTTTCCGCAATAATCGGCGGCATCACGCGTCCCTTGGACCGCAATGTGAGCCCCAAACCAAAATCCTAGGAAAGAGACTTGGACCATCGAGTGTGTGGAGGAGTAAGGGTGGAAGAGAGATATTATGATACGTGTAAATTAGACTAACGTTTGTTCTTCTTATCTTATATATCCGTAAATAAATAAACGCACACACCACAAATCATGCATATAAAATCATGCATACATATTAATGGATGCCGTTCGTGCAGACTTCATCATTAAGCGGTAGTGGTTTCGCGAGAGTAACCGGCTAGTCAGGCAGTTTGATCAGCTACAGATTGACAGTTCCGAATCGAGAGTAGTAGCTTCTGAATCATCTTCGTTCAAGTTAACTTGATATTCTGTCAGTATGTCTACACCAGATGAGAGGATTGCTGGGTTAGAAAGAGTCGTAAACAATATCAGCGATCAGTTGACTACAATTTTAGACCAGCTAACTGGGCTGGCATTGAAGGACAACAAGAGGGGTAGTAAGTGTGCTGAGAATGAAGTGAACACCAGTTCCCGCTTCGGGAATGAGGATAATTATCAGGATTATATCCAGAAACAGCTTGAGAAAGAGAAAGCTAAGGAAGAGGAATGGGAGCAGCACATCACTCAGGAGGTGCAAGATTTGCATAGAGGAAGCTCCGGGGGTCAGGATTTTTATGATTTGAAGAACTGTTTATCGGCAACGGCTTTGCCTTTGAAATTCCGGATCCCGGACATGGAGAAGTTTGATGGAACAGGGGATCCTACCGCTCACATGAATCGGTATGTTACTGTGATGAAGCACACAATCTTGACTGAAGATCAAGTCTTGGGGCTGTTTAATGCTTATCTGGAGGGAGCTGCCCTCATATGGTTTCATGCGTTACCGTTGGTAACAAAGAGGAATTGGAAGGAACTAGCAAAGGCATTCATTACCCGATATAGCTTCAACACTATGTTGGAGGTTGCTCGGAAGGAGCTAGAGAGCACCAAGCAGCAAGTGGGGGAGTCCTTGTTTGACTTTGTGGGCAGGTGGAGAGCCAAGGCGGCAGTTATGAAGCAGGAGCCGCTTGAACAAGATCAGATCCGAATGGTAATTGGCAACGCGTCGCCATATATTAAAGAGGAGCTGCGGCATATGCCTTTCACCAATTTCAATCAAATTTACTACTATGCCTTGACAGTTGAGGGAGAACAGAAAACATCTCATACTAAACGGAGGAAGTTGGGGAATGGTGCCGGAGGGCCGAGTGCTCACGTAGAACCCGTCATAGTAGGAGTTCTTAAACTTAATGCCATCGAGAAAACTAGCCATGGGGTAGGTGCAATCGGATCTAAGTTGGAGGAAAACTTGGGGGTAGGGTCATTTTGTGAATTTAAGGAGGAGCTGTTAGACTCCGATGAGAAAAGGAATGTGGGAAATGGTTTATACGTGTCTGTTTTGGAGGAAGAGCCAACAGAAGAGGTGATGGACGATAGAACTGAAACTGAGGAAACCGAGGAAGTATCATCTCGGAGGATCATGCCTGTGTTGAAATGGTTTAGTGGGGTAGAAGACCCCGAAGCCCATTTGTATGGATACGTGTGTGCTATGTTTGGAGAGCCATACAAAGTGGAAAAAGTCGCTCCATGGTTCTATCTTTCGCTGGTGGGCAAACCTTTGAAGTGGTTTCAATCGCTACCTGAATCGACTAAGCATGATTGGTCACTGATATCAAACTTGTTTTTGATGAAGTATCGAAGAGACAAAACACAGGCAGGGGAATATAGCGCGATGCAAATTGGGCCTATCAAACGTCCGTTTCCGACTATCAGCAAGTATAATGAAGGGAAGGACCCCATGGAGCACTTACATTTTTATCTGTCGGCTATGGGCCCTCTAGGTTTCAAAGAGGAGGAGATTACGAGCTTGTTCTGCAACTCATTGGCGGGAGAGTCACTGGTGTGGTACATGTCTCTTCCAATGTACGTTAAAGCAGATTGGGCAAAAATGACTAAGAGATTCATCAAGAAATACGCCGCACGGGAATGTCCAGAGGAAATGCCTGTATTACCCGAAGAGGAGACACCTGAAGCAGTAACAGCCATGTCTAAGTATAAGGGAGATGAGAACCCCATTGATCACATAAACCGTTTCCGTGCCTACATGTTTGACGCGGAACTCTACCGAAGTGAGTTAGTCCAGCATTTTCCAAAGACACTCATAGGAGAAGCTTTGATGTGGCACCGAATGCTCTCGGCAAAGACAAAAGGGGACTGGGGATCCCTCATGGAGGCCTTTGTGCAGAGGTATGAGATGTACATTCCGTGGACAGGGTCATTGGAAGATTTAGAAAGGATCAAGCAATTTCCCGAGGAAGCATTCGTGGATTATGCTAGAAGATGGAGGTTCAAGTATGCCTCGTGTCGGGTCACCTTGAGTGATCAGGAGCAACTCATGTGCATCTGGAAGGGTGCTATTCCACTCGTGGCTAGAAGAATGAATGGAGTGTTCCTCAAGGACTATGAAGAACTGATAGGCTGGGCTCGGTATGGATCGTCGGACCCTTCCTACATAAATCTGAATGTCCCTCATATAATGGATCTGATGGTCGTGGACATTTGGGGAAGTTCCTCCGACGAGGAAGGTATCAATCAGAGGGTTCCGATCAACATCTGGGATGAGTCTGATGATGAGTCAGAAGTGGCTGTTAGCGCCGAAGGAAAGATTCTGCCAGGTTTTGAGATCTTCAATGATGTTACCGACTGGGGCAAAGGAAAGGCAAGCTGCTTCGTCGAGGAGATCATGATGTTAGATTTGAATGCCGAGGAGCAAGTCATCACTATTGAGGCCACTGTGGGAGCGGTGGATGAACCTGGTACCTCCAAAGCTTATGAGAAACCCGAGAACCCTGATGATGAAAATTATATTACCGCTTTATTTGAATCCGATGATGTACTCGCCAACACTATCAATGAAATGAATTCTGATTTTGCTTACTTGCTTGATGTTGATCGTGATCATTCCATGCATTCTCATTCATATAACATTCCTACATTTGAAATCAATACAATAGAAATGTCAACTTTCAATCTTGGTACGGATGAAAATCCTAAACTTATACAAATTGCTCAAGAATTAACTATTGAAGAGAGGAAAGAATTTGAGAGAATAATTAAAAAAAATACGAAATAGTGTTTGCTTGGACGTACGAAGACATGCCAGGAATTGATCAATCAATCGTAACTCACCGTATTCCAACATACCCCGACGCGAAGCCCGTGAAGCAGAAACTCCGACGCATGAGACCGGAATGGGCAGATAAGATCAGGGAAGAAGTGAAGAAGCAGTTAGAAGCAGGGTTCATCAAAGTAATCAACTATCCCCCTTGGGTCGCGAATGTAGTGCCCATCGCAAAGAAGGACGACAAAGTAAGAATGTGCGTCGATTATAGAGATCTCAACAAAGCGTGCCCCAAAGATGAATTTGTGTTGCCTCATATTGACGTGTTAATCGATAGTGGATCATCGAGCATCTTACACACGAATGTGGACGGTTTCATGGGATACATATAAGTTCAGATGGCCGAGAAACACAAAGCAAAAACCTCGTTCACAACTGAGTGGGGAACATACTGCTATAGGGTGATGCCGTTTGGTTTGAAAAATGTCGGGGCAACTTACCAGCGAATGGCTACGGCACTATTCCATGATATGATACACAAAGAAGTAGAGGTTTATGTGGATGACATGATGGTCAAGTCGGAGACGAGAGAGGGGCATTTCGCTGCACTCGAGAAGTTTTTGGCCCGAATTGCAGAATTCAAACTAAGGTTAAACCCGAAAAAGTGCTTCTTCGGCGTTTCATCGGGGAAAATCTTAGGCTATGTAATCGGAAACAAGGGAATTAAGGTAGATCCCGACAAAGTAAAGGCCATACGAGAAATGCCAGCGCCAAAGAATGAGAAAGAAGTGAGAGGGTTTCTGGGGCAGGTTCAGTATATCAGTCGGTTCATAGCAAGACTCACCGCAATCTGCGAGCCAATCTTTAAGTTGCTACGGAAAGATCAACCCACGATTTGGAATGATAAGTGTCAGCAAGCCTTGGAGAACGTCCGGAACTATTTGTCTAATCCACCTGTTCTGAGACCGCCTAAACTGGGAAAACCGCTTCTCCTCTATGTGGCAATCGAAGAGCGATCTATTGGGGCAATGCTGGCCCAGGAAGGGGACACTGGTGTGGAGCATGCAGTGTATTATCTGAGTAAGAAGTTCCTGGAATACGATCTTAAGTATAACATGATCGAAAAGACGTGCGTGGCAGTAGTATGGCTAACAAAGAAACTACGACACTATTTTCAATCCTACAAAGTGATCATTATTTCTCGGATGGATCCCGTGAAGTATCTGTACCGTACACTGTCTCTAACAGGGAAGCTAGCCCGATGGTTGTTGCTTTTGTCCGAGTTTGATATTGAATATGTAACGAAGAAGGTTATCAAGGGGAGGGCCGTAGTAGAATTTCTGGCCAACCAACCTCTGAACGCAGAAGAGGAAGAGATAAACTATGATTTCCCCGATGAGCATTTGAACGCAATAGAAGTTATACCATGGAAAATGTTCTTTGATGGGGCAGTTAACTCGAACGGAGCCGGGGTAGGAGTGTTACTCATCTCACCGGAAGGAGAAAGGATCCCGATGGCAAAGAAGCTATCCTTTCCTCTTACTAACAATATGGCCGAGTATGAAGCATGCATCTACGGGTTAGAGTCGTTAACGACATTGGGAGCATCGTATGTGGAAATTTGGGGCGACTCAAAGCTGATCATCGAACAAGCACAAGGAAACTGGAAAGTGAGGGAAGAAAGGTTACGTCCATACCTAGACCAGCTAGAAGGGTTGGCACAAAGATTCAATGAATGTCGTTTTTATCATATTCCTCGAGCACAGAACCAGGCAGCGGATGCTCTGGCCACTTTGGTGTCAGTTTGGGACAACCCTCAGAACCTTGCCTCGAAGCCTTTGGTATTGAAGAGATCTCACAAACCATGCTATGAAGATGTAATGCTGTTAGGGGTAGATGAAAAGCTGTGGTATTTCGATATCATAAACTTCATGAAGAGTGGAACATACCCGGCAGAATCAGAACTTAGGGATCAGGTTGTGATTAGAAGGTTAGCACAACAGTTCGTCATCCACAACGACTTGCTTTACAAAAGGCACACCGATGGTTTACAACTGAGGTGCTTGGATGCAGGAGAAGCCCGTGAGGCAATGGAGTCAGTACACTTGGGAATTTGTGGAGCCCATATGGGAGGAGCAGTATTAGCAAAGAAAATCATAAGGCAAGGCTTCTATTGGCTCACCATGGAAAGAGATTGTAACGAATATGCGAAGAAATGCCATGATTGTCAAATCCACGGAGATTATAATCATTTACCAGCTATGGAACTGCACGTGTTAGCACCCATTTGGCCATTTGCGGCTTGGGGCATTGATATTATCGGAGAGGTGAATGCTTCGAATGGGCACAAATTCATTGCAGTCGCTATTGATTATTTCACCAAGTGGGTGGAGGCAGAATCATTTAGCAAGTTGGGGTCTAAACAGATGAGGAAGTTCATTGAAAAGCACTTGATCACCAGGTTCGGAGTGCCTCATCATATGATCACGGATAATGGGGTCCAGTTTCAAGGAGAAGTGAAAAGTCTATTCTAAGAGTACGGTATTGAACATCGTAGGTCTTCTCCAATGATGCGGACATCCTAACTGGGCTCAATAATAACACGCGCCTTGGCGGATCTCATCTCGGCGTATCCACAGAGGTTGTATCTAAGAGGGCGGATCCCCTGGACACGCGAGCGGGGCGGATCTAGGCGTACGCCATGAGGCGTACCAACAACTACACTGGGCGGATCTCAAGTTTACTTCTTACCGAAGGAATTCACCAACAACCTCTGACGCTCCGTACCTGCACCTCTGTACCTGTTGTCTAGGCGCATTACCTATTTTACCCTTTTATTGTTAACCATATTGTAACCCTAATAGGGATAGCCCCTGTCCTTCTATTTATCTTTTGGAGGTTGTATTTAAACCCTCATTTTGTAAGGATAGGGCAACTTTTTATCAATCAACTATCATTTCTCTTTGAGATTAAGGTTTATACCTTTGTTATCGGGATTCACTCCTTCTAGTCTAGCTAGAGAAGAAGATCTTTGTTGGTTTACGGTTAAAACCTCCATTTATCGCTTTCAATCTGTATCAGTTGGTATCAGAGCCAATCGTTTCCTGACCCGAAACTTCTTTTGGCAATGGTTCAACCCCGACAACCGCTAGATTCCATGGAAACCAGTGACCGGAGATATGAGGAGCTGAGAGAGCACCTCGCGGAACAAATCCAGGCCAGCCTTGAGCGGCAGAAACAAAATGACCAACGATTCCAGGAGCTAACCGCTTCCCTGGAAAACCTCAGATTGGAGATCCGTGCAGTGGTCAGACCAGCCGCCGGGGAGACCGACCAGAGGAGGGAAGGAGTCCTTGAACCATGACCCCAAAGGCAACCCACGCCACCTCGACTGCCATTGACAAATGTCCAACTTCCACAAATGGGTCCTAGGGATCCTGAGGTAAGAAGACCCAACTTTGTCCTTGTGCATAATGCTGATAGCGATAGTGATGATTTTGAGGATCTTGGGAATAATGGTGCCTTTAGAAATATGAGGGATGTTGGTCCGATTGATAACAGGCGTGTGGGTATGGCTAGGGCAGAACCAGACCTAGGAAACTTTGATAGAGATGACGCCTTTAAGCTAAAAATAGATTTACCATCTTTTGGTGGCGAGCTGGATATAGAGGGATTCTTAGATTGGTTATCGGAAGTTGAACGTTTCTTTGAGTATGCTGGGATTCCTGATGAGAGGAAAGTAAGGCTGGTGGCGTATCGCCTGAAGGGTGGCGCATCAGTTTGGTGGGATCAGATGAGGGAAGAAAGAAGAAGAGGGGGCAGAGATCCGATTATATCTTAGCTACGGATGAAGGCGATGCTGAGGGAGCGGTTCTTACCGCCGGACTACGAACAGTATATCTACAGCTCCTACAGAGGATGCTCTCAAGGGACCCGAAGTGTCCATGAGTATACTTCTGAGTTCTTAAGGCTTTCGGCGAGAGCCAACCTGTCTGAAACTGAAAGCCAAAAGACCTCTAGGTATCTAGAAGGGTTGAGATACAATATCCAGGATCGTATTGGCACACAGATGGTGGTTAGAGTACAAGATGCTAGGAATTTAGCCCTCAAGGCTGAGTCCCAACTGACC
Organism: Euphorbia lathyris; assembly: GCF_963576675.1. Lineage (NCBI taxonomy): Eukaryota > Viridiplantae > Streptophyta > Magnoliopsida > Malpighiales > Euphorbiaceae > Euphorbia > Euphorbia lathyris. The sequence goes on from NC_088915.1 coordinate 63,461,491, forward strand.
GGGAGATCTAGGAGATCCGCCACTACTGAGTATACGCCTGGAGGAAGAGATAACGTGAAGTCTTACGACAAAGGCAAGCAGGTGGCGAGTGCCAGTGGGGCCAAGGTTAACAGTGTGGGAAAGGGATCCGTTGGAGATACTAGACCATACAAAGAAGCACCTATACCACCCAAGAGCAACAATCCGTATGCAAGGCCAGCACCTTTCAAATATTTTCGGTGCAATGAGCCAGGACATAGATCCAATGAGTGTCCTAGAAGGAAGAGCGCCAACATGGTGGAGAGGTACGAAGATGACTATGACGACGAGGATGAAGTATTTTGTGAACCCTTGGGAGAAGATGATGAGGTGGCGGGTGAAGAAAGGTACGCCATTCATGTGGTACGGCGTTTGTTAGTCTCCAGCCGGATAGAGGGCGATCAAAGGCACGGACTATTCAGAACCCGCTGTCTTGTGAAGGGCGGGCGATGTAATGTGATAATAGATAGTGGGAGCCAAGAGAACATTGTGAGTAGCAGCGCCGTTCAGAAGTTCGGGTTGTTGGTAGAGGCGCACCCTGATCCCTACAGGGTGGGATGGATCAAGAACGTGGGCGAGTTGAGGGTGACCCAGAGATGCAAGGTACCGATTGAGATTGGTAACTATCATGATGAAGTCTGTTGTGATGTGGTTGATATGGACGCATGCCACCTATTGTTGGGCCGACCCTGGCAGTTTGATAACAACGCCACCCACGCCGGAAGAGAGAACACTTACAGATTTGTGAAGAATGGGGTGAAGTTTGTCCTTACACCAATAGTGAGAGAGCCAAAGGCCGACGAGAAGTCTACCTTGGTAGTCTGTCCTACACACAAATCGTTTGTCAGCGAATGTGAAGAGAGCCAAATGGTATACGTGGTAATGGTTAAGGCGAATCACGAATCCGCCCAAAGGGACGAAAGGGAAATGCCGAATGAAGTGACCCGCCTACTTGGCGAGTATCAAGATCTGTTCCCCGACAAACTGCCGAGTGGGTTACCACCTTTGAGGGACATCCAACATCATATCGATCTTGTGCTCGGGGCTAGTTTACCAAGCCTCCCACATTATCGAATGAGCCCAAAGGAGAATGATGTCATGAGACAAAAAGTGGAGGAACTCATCGAGATGGGATACGTTAGGGAGAGTATGAGTCCTTGCGCTGTTCCAGCTTTACTTACACTGAAGAAGGATGGGTCTTGGCGGATGTGTGTTGACAGTAGGGCTATTAACAAAATCACCATCAAGTATAAGTTCCCGATTCCAAGGTTGGAGGACATATTGGACCAACTTGGCGGATCTCGAGTCTTCTCCAAGATTGATCTCAGGAGTGGGTATCATCAGATACGAATCCAATCTGGGGATGAGTGGAAGACTGCCTTCAAGACAAGAGATGGATTGTATGAATGGTTAGTTATGCCCTTTGGGATGACCAACGCCCCTAGTACTTTTATGAGACTGATGAATCAGGTGCTTCGCCCAGTAATTGGGAAGTTCGTAGTTGTGTATTTCGACGACATTTTGATCCACAGCCAGACCTTGGCGGAACATGAAGAGAACTTGCAGACCGTGTTTGACCTGTTAAGGAAACACCAACTATACGCCAACACCAAGAAGTGTGACTTTGTCATGGAGAGCTTAGTTTTCCTTGGATTCGTGGTCAGTGGGAATGGAATCCAAGTTGATGGGGAGAAGGTAAGAGCCATCCGAGAATGGCCTACCCCGAGGAACGTGGGGGATATCAGGAGTTTTCATGGGCTAGCAACGTTCTATCGCCGATTCATTAAGAACTTCAGTTCCATAGTGGCCCCGTTGACAGAATGTTTGAAGAAAGGAAAGGGGTTCGAGTGGGCGGACGCCCAAGAAGAGAGCTTCGCCTTGATCAAGGAAAAGCTGAGTACAGCGCTAGTGCTGGCGTATCCCGATTTTGACAAATTGTTTGAAATTGAGTGTGATGCCAGTGGAATTGGGATTGGTGGTGTCTTGATGCAAGAAAAGAGGCCCATTGCCTACTTCAGTGAGAAGCTCTGTGAGGCACGACAAAGGTGGGCAACGTATGATCAAGAGTTTTATGCTATAGTGAGGGCATTGAAAGTATGGGAACATTACTTGGTGGGAAAAGAGTTCATCCTCTACACTGACCATCAAGCTCTTAAATACCTGGGAAGTCAGAAGCAACTTCGAAGCGCCATGCACGCCCGGTGGTCTGCCTTCATAGATAAGTTCCCCTATAAGCTTATCCATAAGGCGGGAAAACAGAACATAGTGGCGGACGCTTTGAGTCGGAGGATTGCACTAATAAAAACAGTCAACCTGGAGACCGATTGTTTCGAACACATCAGAGGAGAGTACCTGGCGGATCCTGACTTTGGAAGTATCTGGGAGAAGTGCCAGCGCCAACTTGGGGATGGGGCGTATCACTTAATGGATGAGTATCTAATGAGGGGCAACCAACTTTGTTTACCCTGCACTTCTATCCGCGAGAAGGTGGTCCGAGATCTACATGGCGGATCCCTGGGGGGCATTTTGGGCGAGACAAGACATATGCAGCAGTGAGTTCCCGTTATTTCTGGCCCAAAATGAGAAGAGATGTGGCGTACCTGGTAGAACGATGCTATATCTGCCAGACCGCCAAGGGACACGCTACAAATGCTGGCTTACAGCTGCCCTTGCCTGTACCAGAAACCATATGGGAGGATCTGTCCATGGATTTTGTCCTAGGGTTACCTAGAACTCAGAGAGGCATGGATTCCATCTTTGTGGTTGTTGACCGGTTTTCGAAAATGGCACACTTCATACCATGCCGTAAGACTAACGACGCCTCAGTGACTGCCAAGCTATTCTTCAAAGAGGTTGTCAGATTACATGGTGTACCAAAGAGCATTGTCTCAGACCGTGACACAAAGTTCGTGAGTCACTTCTGGCGGACCTTGTGGGCTCTTTTTGATACTTCTCTGAAGTTTAGTACCACCGCCCACCCTCAGACAGACGGATAGACAGAAGTGGTCAATCGGACTCTGGGAAACTTATTGCGCAGCAAATGTAAGGATAAACCCAAGATGTGGGACGTGGTTTTAGCACAAGCTGAGTTCGCCTACAATGGATCTGTACACTCGGGAACTGGGAAGTCACCCTTTGAGGTGGTATACACTAAGACCCCGAATCACGTCCTTGATATAGCCTATTTTCCCAAAGGAAACGTGACTGCAAACCAGCTAGCCAAAGACTATGTCCAGATGCACCAAGAGGTGAAGGAGACTCTTGAGGAGAGAAACCATAAACTAAAGGCTAAGGCGGATGAGCACCGCAGGGACCTACAGTTCGAAGTGGGAGATGAGGTTATGGTACACTTGGGAAAAGAGAGACTCGCCAACGCCACAAGCAGCAAGCTTCGACCGAGAAAGTACGGGCCATATAAGATCACCAAGAAGGTCAATGCCAATGCCTATCACATAGCTTTGCCAAATTGGCTTGGTAAAGTCTCACCGGTGTTCAATGTTCGTGACCTTAGCCCGTGGAAGTCAGATGGCCCTTTGGAGAACAACACAGACAAGCCAGTGCTGAATTCTTTTAAAGAAGGAGAGAATGATGCGGACATCCTAACTGGGCTCAATAATAACACGCGCCTTGGCGGATCTCATCTCGGCGTATCCACAGAGGTTGTATCTAAGAGGGCGGATCTAGGCGTACACCATGAGGCATACCAACAACTACACTGGGCGGATCTCAAGTTTACTTCCTGCCGAAGGAATTCACCAACAACCTCTGACGCTCCGTACCTGCACCTCTGTACCTGTTGTCTAGGCGCATTACCTATTTTACCCTGTTATTGTTAACCATATTGTAACCCTAATAGGGATAGCCCCTGTCCTTCTATTTATCTTTTGGAGGTTGTATTTAAACCCTCATTTTGTAAGGATAGGGCAACTTTTTATCAATCAACTATCATTTCTCTTTGAGATTAAGGTTTATACCTTTGTTATCGGGATTCACTCCTTCTAGTCTAGCTAGAGAAGAAGATCTTTGTTGGTTTACGATTAAAACCTCCATTTATCGCTTTCAATCTGTATCAGTATCGTCCGCAAGCTAATGGCGCAGTAGAGGCAGCTAATAAGAACCTTAAAAGGATACTCGTAAAGACAGTAGAATCGCATCGGAACTGGCACGAACAGCTTCCGCTCGCTTTATGGGCTTATCGCACGACAGTTAGAACGTTAACTGGGGCAACGCCGTTCTCCTTGGTATACGGTGCAGAAGCCGTTCTCCCGATTGAGGATGAAAAGCGATCGTTGAGAATCGCAGTAGAAGTAGAGATTCCCGAGACGGAATGGGTGAAGAAGCGGTATGAACAGTTAGCATTGGTGGACGAGAAAAGGATGGAGGCCCTTTACCATGTGCAGTTATATCAGCGAAGGATGGCCCGAGCCTTCAACAAAAAGGTCAAGGCCAGCCCTATCAAAGAAGGGGATATGGTGCTAAAACAGATCCGTGTGACGCACACCGACCCGAGGGGCAAGTTTAGGCCAAACTGGGAAGGGCCGTTCTTCGTGAAGAAGATACTAAGCAAAGGAGCGGTGAAGTTAACTACTATGGACGGCATGGAGTTCTCCGAACCTACCAATCTGGATAGGCTTAAGAAATACTTTTCGTAAAAAAAAAAAAAAAAGAAAAATTCCCGATAGGTCGAAAACCCGCAAAGGGCGGCCTATGCAACAATAAGGGACATCCCAATGGGTGAAAACCCGAAAGGGCACTCATTTGAAAATTCCGGGATAGTAAAAGGAGAGACGAAAAATCGCTGGGATCTGAAAACCGAAAAAAGGCAGGTCCTGGTAACGGTAGTTATATCTTGAGCAATTATAAAAATAATGTATAAGAGGCTAAGTATTTCTGTTGTTTGTAAATAAATAAAGGCATGAATATATTTGAAGAGAATGATTGGAATCGTTATAATCTACTAAATGCATGGTAATACGAATCATGAGTTATACATTTCTTACCTTTCTTTTCACAATAAAAAGCCTACGTACTATCTACCCCACTCCCTATACACAAGCTATACATGGGGGTAATTCTAATAAAAGCTACGAAGCTATACATGATAAGCCTAATAAGGAGGGAAATCCCAGTGGGCCTCAAAGTCCCTCAGATGTGACGCCCGCTCCGCAGATAGGGTCTCCTCGGCGACTCGAAGTCTCTACTCGGCAGCAAGGCGCCCCGCGATCTCCTCCCGCACCCTCTCCTCAACAGCAAGGCGTCCTGCGGTCTCCGCCCGCATCACCCCGGACCAGTGGTCGTTCCTCTCCCGATACACTTGGCCAACCCTGGCATCGGCCTCCCACAGCGCTTCGCTCTGTCTCAGCTCATGTGCACGGAGATCGCTCTCTAAAAAAAAAAAAAGAAGAAAAAACAGATATAAAAAAGAAATACAGACTAGAATAAAAGTCATACATACACATGTGCATACATTCCACTACACTAAAATAAAATAAAGATACATACCAGGTGGCTGACGCAACGCAAGCTGAGTCGATCTCTAAAGAAACCAGATAGACCCACATAATCGGTGCACGTCTCCCTTGAAGTCTGAAGAGCGTCTGAGGGATAAAACAGTATCCTCGACGTAAAGGCAGGAGGGGCCATCTCGACACCGGCATAAGCCGCTCCGGACTGGTCATAGCAAACCGTCGCGAAATCCCTCCCAAAGTCAGGGATGGGTACGCCCAAAGGGGACCTCTCCGGTCGGGCGGCGCCGGAGGACTCGCCGATATAATAGGGCGGCTCGCTCGCAGACGTCTGAGCTCGGGCACCATCGAAGAAGTCTGACGTGTGGGCACTCCTCCAGGAACCCTCCTGCAAGTAGAGACACAATAAACACCACTGACCATCTAGTAAATAAAAATAAATAGGCCGAACCACTCACCGGAACCGCCTCCCGACCAAAGACTGCAGCGACAGCCTCCCCCGAAAACACGTCCGCCACGGGGTCCACCTCCATCGCCACCGCTGGGGCATCCCTCGCACTCAATAATGTCGATAAATAGAGAACACGGCCCCCGGCATGAGCCCATACATCTCTACCAGCAAAGCGGTGAGTCAAATCCCGACGAATGACCGATAAGGGCATAGTCCGCACCGCAAACATGGAGACGGGGATCTCGCCTTGTGTCCAATGCGAGGCACTAACCCCGGTGATGCCCCGGTCGCCCAAGTACCATGCCCGCATGCAAGGGCCGGTAAGCACGCTCTGCTGCTCCTGGATCAGGGTGACGTACGCGTAATCGGGACCGAAGTCAAGGTCGTCCCACCTGAATCTAATCTGAAAGCACAAAGAAAAAGTCAGGTCTGATCAAACAAAAATCTAGCGCGATTAGAAGATATTTACCTGCCCCAAGGTCCGTGAATCAATCCAATCTAGGAGCTGCGCCACCGTCTTCCTCTCCCCGGTACCTAGACCGAACTCGCTCCACCGAGCCATAAGTGGGGGCTTCACTACCCGTGGCCTGCGCCGACGCTCGCTGGGAAGAATCCGCCTCTCGTAGGCCCAAACCTGCTTGTAAAAACAAAGATTATGAACAGAAGGCGCGAAGAAGATAAAAGGGGCACGTTAAGGATGAACCACGTACCAGAAGAGCAAAAGTGTAACCGCCGAAGTCCTTGCGCTTCCGGCAAGTCAGATCCAAAAACTTGTACAGGTAAGCTAGACCCGCTCCTGCCCAATCGTAAGACGCCACCGCATCCAAATCACTGAGGGCCTGAATAAGACCCGCATGTATCGTCCCGCTCTTGGTGCGGAAGATCGTCTCGCCTAAAGCATATACCAGGAAGCTGCGGACAGCCAGATCAGTGTCGTCGGTCCCATAAAAGTCCCTACGACTCAAAAGCCCCGAGGTAGTGATGAACTTCGCCGGGGTGGATTTGACACCCGTGTAAACTCCCGGCCCGATCAAAGCAGCCAACCTAGCACGGTCAACCCGTGGACGCATCGTATCAAAGGAGAAGGGAATCGGAGTACCACTCCCCCGCAACCCGGTCAGTAAAGAGAAGTCGCGGGGCGAGATCGTCATCTCCCCGAACGAGAGGTGGAAGGTGTGGGTCGAGTCAACCCATCTCTCGCATAAGGCCCGTAGGCCGAAACGGTCGCACACCCCGTTGGCGTGGGGCAGCGCTAAAATAAAGGGCTCAAAGCCCAACTCTCGCACACGGGCTCTCGCCGCGGCGCCTAGCATGGAATACCACACATGAATATCTGCCGTAGTCCCGGAAATGTCGATGAACTGGAAAGAACGGAACAGGTAAGTTTAAATGTTGTTCCTAGGCTTGCATCTGATGAAAGCACGTTAATCTAGCTATTCTTTCGGTCAAATCTAACCTAGAGACATCTTGTCAATTTGGACCGTCATTTTGTGAAATCTCTCCCTTAGGGTTGTTTGCATAGGATTTGATTAATTCATTATTCTTTGATCTACTCTCGTCCGCATTGGCAAAGAGAATTATTCAAGTTTTTACTATTCACGTGCATTAGTCAAGTTTTTACTATTCACATGCATTAGTCAAGTTTTTACTATTCACGTGCATTATTCGTGTTTTACTATTCACGTGCATTATTCGAGTTTTACTATTCACGTGCATTAGTCAAGTTTTTACTATTCACGTGCACTATTCACGTTTTTACTATTCACATGCATTATTCACGTGGATTAGTCAAGTTTTTACTATTCACATGCATTATTCACGTTTTTACTATTCACGTGTATTATTCACGTTTTTACTATTCACGTTTTCACTATTCACGTGCATTATTCACGTTTTTTGTTTACTATTGGCAGGCATTGTTCGTAGTTTTACTATTCACATGCATATAATTCGCATTCTTCCAAAAAGACAAATAAAGTGTTACTTGCAAGCAAAGAAATTCATGTTTTCTAACTAAGGTCTTCTAAGGCAACCTAGGGGTTAGCATGCAAATCATGTTCAAAGTAGGGATACTAAAGCCTAGAAATTTAGTCAAAAGACGAGGAAGTAAGAAAGTACTTACCTGGTTACAGCGGGTCCGGCTCAGATGAGATGTGGGGTCCTGAAAAGGGTCCACTGTAGTAAGGTTCACGAAACCCTCCTCCATGCCCTTCGTGCCATCATGTTGATCCAAATCCATCCCGAGAATAGTCCAAATCAGAAGTTAGAGAGAGAGAGAGAAGAGAGAGAAGGTGTGGGGTTAAAATGAAACCCCACCACCTTATATAGAAAAGGGGAATGGCATTCCCGTAAATATTGAAAAAGGTACGATGTGACGTAAAGGTAAAAAGTAAATAATTAATTACCAGGTGCATAGACCTCCGATTTGCAGTCTGTTTCATCTTGCGCTTCTGCCAGACAGTGACCAATAATGTCGAGATAGAACTCCAGACGACAGCCAATTTTTACAGAACAACGGCACCAGTCAAAATACAGACGACAGTCGATAGAAAAATAATTGTTAGTTTGAATCATTCCGGACTAAAAAGACGTTCCTATCGAACCATTCAAACCTCCAAGACACTAGCTCCAGTGAGAAAATACAGACAACGATGTTTTAAAAGAATTCAAAATTGTTAGAAAGAACCTTTGCTTTTGAGCCGTTTTACCCGCGGTTGTGGACCAGGGTTGCTTTTGAGCCATTTTACCCACAGTCGTAGACTAGGGTCGCTTTTGAGCCCTTTTACCCACGGTCGTAGACCGGGGTCGCTTTTGAGCCGTTTTACCCACAGTCGTAGACTAGGGTCGCTTTTGAGCCATTTTACCCACGGTCGTAGACCGGGGTCGCTTTTGAGCCATTTTACCCACAGTTGTAGACTAGGGTCGCTTTTGAGCCATTTTACCCACGGTCGTAGACCGAGGTCGCTTTTGAGCCATTTTACCCACAGTCGTAGACTAGGGTCGCTTTTGAGCCATTTTACCCACAATCATAGACTAGGGTCGCTTTTGAGCCATTTTACCCACGGTCGTAGACCAGGGTCGCTTTTGAGCCATTTTTACCCGCGGTCGTGGACCAGGGTTGCTTTTGAGCCATTTTACCCCCGGTCGTAGACCGGGGTTGCTTTTGAGCCATTTTACCCACAGTCGTAGACCAGGGTTGCTTTTGAGCCATTTCCCCCCCGGTCGTAGGCCGGGGTCGCTTTTGAGCCATTTTACTCGCGGTCGTGCACCAAGGTTGCTTTTGAGCCATTTTTAACCGCAGTCAACTTAGGCTAGGGTCCGTAAGAAGAACATCCGCCGACAGCCGATTCAAAGGCAAGGACAGAAAGAATCGAGAACGACGCCGGAACGGGCAGCGCAAAGGTCAGGTATTCTTCCTCCTACTCTTTACGTGTCTCTTACTTTTATATGTTTTACATTGCATGTGTTGCGTTAGCAAAAAAACATTTTCAAAACACACACATCACTGTCAAAATAGGAAAGTAGGGGCAACTGTAGACACCGAGTCGGAGGACCTGTGATGAAAACCTGTAAACAAGACGGTCGAAGCGGTTGATTCCGGAAGTTTTAAAAACAAAAATATATAATAAGAAAAGAAAAGTTAATGTGAGTCGCGGTCGTCAAGTGGACGGCTCGCGAGTGCTCAGCGACGTGGTGCGAGCGCCTAGCGGCAGCCGACGCGTGTCCGACGACAGTTGGACGCACGCCCGGCAGCGCGGAGCGCACGCTCGACGTCCATTGGGCGCGCATGCCCGGCAGCGCGGAGCGCGCGCTCGACAACCGTGGGGCGCGCGCGCCCGACAGCGCGAGGCGCATGCCCGATGGCCGCTGGGCGAGCGCCCAGCGACGTTGGGCGGACGCCCAACGATCGTTGGGCGAACGCCCAACGTCAGTTGGGCGCGCGCGCCCAACGCTGGTTGGGCGCGCGCCCAACGATAGTTGGGCGTTCGCCCAACCGGCTTTGGGCGACGCCCAACTTTATTTGGGCGTCGCCCAAAGCTTTCGGGATCAGTTGCCTATTTAAGGCACGGATCCCAATGCATTTGGGGGGGGGGATTTTGGGATAGCTCTTCTCACTCTGGACATTTTTAGAGAGAGAAAGTGAATTTTTTGAGAAAAATATTTTTTTTTCTCAAAAAGTCTGAATTTCCCAAAAGTTAAAATTTTTACTAAAAAGACGAAAAAAAAACACAAAAAACTGGAAAATCACAACTTGTGGAATCGCCCGACTTCGACTGTCAGATACCGAACTTGAGGTATTATCCGAGGACTGGACTCGTTTTATTTTATTTAATTTATTTCCTTTATTTATTTACTTTTATGTTATAATTTTATTTATTTAGTTATTTATTTATTTATCACGTTTTATTTAATTTTTCGTATTTATTTAATTTTCGTCTCGTATTAGATAAACGTTCGGTTTTGTTTTAAAATAAAAACCTCGTTTTAATATCCCAATACGAACCGTGATCCGATTCAAAGGTAGTTCGGGATTAATAAAGACGTTGTAATTATAAGTTTTCAAAATTTTTCTAAATAACGTTTTAAATAAAAAACATCGTTTAGGAACCTCCGTTATAGACTATGATCCGTTCTCGGTAGTTCGGAGGTCCAAAACGATAGAATAGATCTAATTTAAAGCTTTTGAACAAATCTGGAAACAGTTGGTGCAGTTCTGTAATTTTCCGTTTTCTGTCACTAAAGGCTGTTTACCGACGGATTTTCCGTCGGTAAAGCTGCTGAAATGTAAAAAATGTTGTTTTGGTCCCTTTTTCTCAACTTTTAGGTCTTTGGTCCTTTATATATATATATGTATATTTATGTAACATATACTTTCAAGCTATTTTTAAATACTTTGTACGTATAGTTATTTAATGTGTTTATATATTATTTTTCATTAGTTTGATTTAATAAAGGTATATGTATATATATAGATTTTTCCTTTTTATTCATTTAAACTAGACATATTTGGGCATTTTGGGGTTATTAAGGGTTATTTTCCATACACATTTATCCCCGTAATTTTGGGGTCAAAAGCTAATTTCTCATTATTTGTGGATATTATTATCATTTTTATCTATTAATCAAAGTCTTTATTGTTTATCTTTTAAATATATATGTATAGTATCATTTCTATCAAAAATATGTATATATATACTTTTCTTCTTTTCCTTTCAAATTTCTTATATATATATTATTTGGGAAAATGTTTTGATGGGGTGAATTTGAGATTCAATTTATCATTTGTTGTTATTATATTCAAGTAAGGTAATTGAGTGAAAAAGGGGAAAATAAATCACAAAAAAAGAGTTTAATTTGTTTGTTTAAATTAAAGCTTTTCTAGATGTTCCTAAAGTGTAAATAACGTTTTCTTGACATTTTTAAACCATTTCTTAAAACATCACGTTTTAAAACCTTAATTCGTTCCAACGACGGACTTAGTTAACATTGTAAATAAAATTGCTTTTAATTGTAAGTAATAGAGTTTTTGAATTGTTTTCCTAACTAAATGATTTTTGTACAAAATAAATTGACTTGTATGCTTAATCACGTTTTCTTGTTAAAACTTTTATCTCAACATTTTCAAACGCTCGAGTCGTTCCAACGGCGATTCGAGTGAACGTCATTAAACGGGGTTTTAAAACGTACCTGAATCGTTCCAACGGCGATTAAGGTACGAACCATGTAAATAAACTCGTTTTTGGGAAGTGAGTTTAGTTTAGAGTTAGTGTGTAATACGAAGCATAAATCACATTGTAAACAAATCAATTCTTTCTTCTCCCCCCTCTCTCTCCTATGTATTTTGAACTGATGTAAATGGGTGATTCTTTACCAAAATGGCTTTCAATAATATATGCTCAAAACGGTTTTCAAAATGAGAAAGAAAAGGTTTCAAATGAATTTTAAACTTAAAGAAATATGCGATTAGTCCGTTATCGCCTAACACGCTGAGTAGGAGGCCGGTGGTTCATAACCGGGCGATGTCGGGGTGTCTAGTAGCCTTTCTTCGGAAAGGAGCTAGCCTTCTCGGCTCGTACCTAAGTTTCCCGAACCCTCACCGGTCTCCCGCAAGGGATCGGTGGTCATTTTCCCATTCGTGGGTGGCGACTCTTCCATACTCCGAGCTCCGGTCCTGCCGAGCAGCTTGATTCCACGATTGGTTGCTTTCGGCGCCAATCACCGCTTACGTCGCCATGAGGTGTCCACCCCCCGGTCCGCCCGGGAGATTAGGCCGCGGCACCTCATCTAACAGGGCGGGAAACGAAGTTTTGGATGGACAGGTGGTTGTTTGATGGGCTCTTAAGCGAGAAAGCTTTGGTCGTGTTGACAGATGAAGAAAAAGGGAAAAGAGTGGCAGATTACTAGCAAGAGGGACAAGGTTGGAAGTGGGATAGCCTGCGCTTGGTTCTTCCACAGTATGAGCTTTTTAATCTTGCTGCTACTGTCCTTTTTGGCATGGAAACTGATAGTGATGGTTGGACGTGGGAACCGAATAGCACGGGTAGCTTCTCAACAAGAACAGCGTACGAGCTACAAAGGAAGCAGCCCAGCGTGGTTACAGGTAGCTGGTCTGATACGGAGTGGAATTTGATCTGGGGAGTCCAAGTAATTGAGAGGATCAGATACGTTCTTTGGACTGCGGGGCATGAAGCTGTCCTTACGAATGCTAACCGTGTTCGACGGCATGTCAGTTTAGTCGACAAACGTGGGTGCTGCGGAGAGAAAGAGGATCTTGTTCACGTGCTGAGAGATTGTGTTGAAGCTCGAAGGATTTGGATGTTCCTAATCCCGGTCAGCTGGCATTTGGAATTCTTTTCTGGGGAGCTGAGGGCGTGGATGATAAGGAATATCAAAGCTAAAGAGAAATGGAATGGATTAACCTGGCCTTCTGTTTTTGGGATCTGTTGTTGGCTAATCTGGAAATGGAGAAATGCATTAGTGTTTGAGGGCGTAGGTCGTGGATTGGTCGAGAGAATTGATGAAGTTATTCGGCAAGCGAAAGAGCAAGTTGGGGCTACTCGTTGCTGTCAAAATAACAGCAGCTTGGCGGCTCCGCATTCTGCAGATCGCCTGGTGCAATGGGAGCGGCCGACGGATGGCTGGATGAAAATCAACAGCGACGGTGCAAGGGGCAGGGACCCGGGCTGGACTACCTGTGGGGGGTTGGCTCGCGATAGTCGTGGAAACTAGATCAAGGGATACTGCTGCAATCTGGGTATCTGTTCGGCCGAGTTAGCAGAAATTTGGAGACTGTTCTACGGAATTGAGCTACCTCAGAGGATGGGTTGGAAGAAGATAGTGTTTGAAATGGATTCGCAGGTGGTCATTAGAAAGTAAAATGAGTGTAATGTATATTAAAAAATAAAATGGAGCTCATTCAATCAAATTCCAAAAGAAAATATTAATTTAGTTTCAGGCTAAGAACAATTGTGATGAAAAGGCGCGTGGACCAAAAGCGCGTGTGAATTTGGTGGGGAAGGAAGTTGATTGAAAATAAATGTGTAAATGAAATGAAATCAATCCTAACATAAGATAAGCGGTGGGAAATTTAGTTAGCCCCGTATCCTAACGGTCGACTTAAATTAAATACTTGATCTTTGTTTTCTCTGAATTTTATTGACCAACACCACTCCAAATAGGCCTATATCACCATTTACACATATTTCAGTTCCTACATTTATAAGTATGGGTTACACTTAGGGGAATCCGGTGTAGTGGGGGCAGTTTCCTTTACTGATATTTGTACATTTTAAAAAACCTAGGTGTTAATTTTAAAAGCTTTGTCCCATTTATCAATGAATGTTTAAAGTTTACTGGTTCTATAATTGAAGATGGAGAATAGTTTTAAATTTAAATATTTTCATTTTATTTTTTAATTCTGTTTTAAAGCAAAACAACGTCGTTTTATTTAATTAGAACTACGTCGTTTTGTTTACAAAAAATAAATAAATATTTAAATATAAAACTAAATAGGTCCTAAAACAAACCATCGGTCTCTCTTACTCTCTTTAATCTCTTTAGTTCTTCTTCCTCAATTCCTCTTTCTTCTTAATCTTAAATTGAAATCCTTAATCCTAACTAAGATTAAATCAAAATAGGCAGAATCGTTGATCGTTGGTCCGGCACTTCATCTCCGATCTTTGCCTCTCTACTTAGGTATTTTTTTGCTCCTGCTTGAATTTTGATTTTATATTTATGCTACTATTTTACTTGAACTTTAGCTTTGATCTCTGGTTTTCTATAATTATTATTTTTTTGGATAAAAATTATTTTAGTTGTATTGTTTGCCCCTATGGAGGAGAAATCCTAGATTCGCCCCTGGTTACACGTTAACTATTGGTTTTCTATAAATAAAATAGAGTATTCAAGTAAAAAAATAAAAAATAAAATAGAGTAATGGAAAATCATATTTCATTTTATTCGACATCTCTTTTCTATTGGTAAGAGCATATTCAAGAGACTTTTAGTGCACTCTCTAAAAATAATATAAATAATTGACTTTTAGTGATTTAAGAGTGACTAAGATATATCATCTCTAACAATACTTCTTATATTCACTCTTTATTTATTATTATAATTGAAATTATTAATGATTGTTATATTTACCAATAGTAAACGGAGAGATACTCTTTAATAATAAATTATTAATAAAAAATAAAGTTAAGAGGCACTAAAAGGTAGAGAGAGACTCTCCATTAATAGAGAGGATGGGTAGACCCTTTATGGTATAAGTAGCTACTAAGAGGCTGTTGGAGCTGATTTTTTTATTCTTCCTACTTAAATTTTAACTTAAGAGCCAAACTAAGAGGCTATTGGAGATGCTCTAACATTAGTTCTAATTTTATCCTTTTTTGTCTTTATCTTTTCCGAACTCCGTTTTATGATTGAATGTGCTGCTATGATTTATTAGATTGTCTGGGTTAATAAAAATGATATTATATGGAATAAAAAAATTCCGCAACTTTTATCTTACTTCTTAATGTAATTCATTTTTTTTTGCTAATTGGAAATCTGCTCAAATTATTTGTAAGCCTCATCACGTAATCCTATGGCAACTTCCTTTCAGAGAAGATGTGATGATTCCAATAGAACTAAGGTGTCGTTTGGTTCCCGGAATATAATGAAATGGAATAGAATTGCTATTCTAAAGGAATAGAATAGCGAGGAATGGAATAGAAATTCTTTAGAAATAACTATTCATATGTTTGGTTGGTGGAATAAGATATGATGAAATAAATAAATTTTTTATTCAAAAGACAATATTACCCTCAAATGTAATTTCTTATTTCTTTTAAAATTTTAATTATTATTAAAAATTGTTCAAATATTTAATATATATTATTTTAAAAATATATAAAAAACAGAAAAATACGAAATATGAGACACAGAAAAAAAAAACACGACCAATAGAAAAATGAAAAAAATGTAAAAACACGAAAAAAGAGAGGTGGAAAACAGTAAACACAAAATGTAAAAACGCAAATTAAAAACACAAAAACAAAAGGAAAAACGAAATAAAAGTGGAAAATGGTGAAAACGCGAAAAACATATAAACTTGTTAACACAAAAAAAAACATGCAAAAACACAAAAAATATGCAAACGGTAAAACACAAAAAATGTAGAGACTTGGAAACCTATGAAAACACATAAATAGGAAAAAAAAATATAGAAAAAACCCATGAAAACAAGAAAATGCAAAAAAAAAAAAAAAAAAAAACGTGAAATGGAAAACACAAAAATGTAAAAAACACGAAAAACTGAAAAAATATGAAAAACACGAAAACGAAAAAAAAACGTGAAAATTTGTTAAAAGCACTAAAACATGAACAAAAAAAGTGCAAAAATTCGAAAATCACGAAAAGTAAAAAAAATATTAAAAACATGAAAAAGGTGAAAAAACACAAAAATGTGAAAAAAGTGAAACGTGAAAAAACGTAAAAACACAAAAATGTGAAAAATACGTTTATAACATTTTTTCATTTTTTCATGTTTTTTTACGTTTTTTCGTGTTTGTTCACATTTTCGTATTTTTCGCGTTTTGTCACCTTTTCGTGTTATTCAAGTTATTGTGTTTTTTTTGCATTTTTCCCTTTTTCGCGTTTTCGTTTTTTTTCCGCCTTTTTTTGTATTTTTCGCTTTTTGTTACTTTTTCGTATTATTCACTTTTTCATGTTTTTCGTATTTTTTCACGTTTTGTCACATTTCGTGTTATTCACGTTATTGTGTTTTTTGCGTTTTTTCATTTTTTCGTTTTTTCTCTTTTTCACGTTTTAGTTTTTCCATTTTTCGCGTTTTGTTACTTTTTGTGTTATTCACGTTTTTTTATGTTTTTCGTATTTTTTCACATTTTCATGTTTTTTTATGTTTTCGAAATTTCTTTGCGTTTTCGCATTTTCGCATTTTCATATTTATCATGGCCCTGTTTGGGAATTAGCTGTTAGCTGTTAGCTGATAGCTGATTACATTAGCTGTTAGCTGTTAGCTGATTACATTAGCTGATTTGACTAGCTGATTTGATTAGCTGTTTGTTAGACCTGTTTGGTAAAAATTAGCTGATTGATAATAGCGGTTTGTGCAAAAAGACAAATAAGGGCATTAATTTTGACGCAGGAGAAGAGATAGTCTATTTATTGGGGTCAAAAAAGTCCATTAATTTTAATATCCCAAAACGCTAATTGAAAAAGCTCCTAAAATGAGCTTTTTCAAAATTAGCGTTTTCATCCCAAAACGCTCTTCCAAACCTCTCTCCACCAAACACTCCAATCAGCGGTTTCAGTGGTCAAACCGCTAAAGTTGGTCAAAAACGCTCTTTTTATCCCAAAACGCTCTTTGCCAAACAGGGCCCATGTTTTTGTGTTTTAGCATTTTTCGTCTTTTTAGTATTTTCACGTTTTTTTTTGTATATTTCATACTGTCACTTTTTCGCGTTATTCATGTTTTGTGTTTTTTCATATCTTTATTTTTTTTTGATTTATATTGTTTTTTTTGCATTTGTACACGTTTTTTCATGTTTTTCGCAATTTTTTTTCATATTCTCGTGTTTGTAACGTTTTCACTTTTTTCGTGTTTCATATTTTTTAACGTTTCTTTAATTTTTCATTTTTCACGTTTTTTATGATATAAATTATGGATTCGCCAAAATTTATAGGATTTCAAAAATTGGCTAGAGAGAAGATTGATGATTTAATGGAGGATAATTTTGTAAATTACAAAATACAATATTAGGAATAGGTTATTCTAAATTGAATAATAACGATTCCATGAAAACAAGGAATAGAGATTCCATGAAATAACTATTCCATCCAAAAAAATTCAACCAAATGTGAGAATGACTATTCTTTAGGAATACCTATTCTATTCCGCGAATCAAACGAGCCCTTAGAGAAACTTAAGAGAGTTAGAAAGAGGAGAATTTCGACGGTGCTACAAACATGTGATTTATAGCTAGCATTGTTTTTTATTTATAGTGAAGGAATTAGATCTTAACTTAAGTTTAACTTTATCGGAACTCTGAAAAATTTATCCTTATCGTATTAGAAGCATACAGAATCTGTTACGTTTACGAGAGGATACCAATTTAATCCGGTTAAAGCTTCTTGTCTCATAAGAAATGAGTATAAATGTATATAGTTGCATTATTCCATTCGAATTGTTATGATTCTACCTCATTTTGATTATGACGTCAAATTCAAAGACATTTTAATATTAGTAATTAGGTAGTGAAATCATTAATATTTCTATAACTAATTAATTTGAGTTATAGATAAAAATGAACAAGAAAAGGAGAGAAATTAATAGGAGGAGCGTGGTATAACAAGGCATGAAAGGAATGCAACAAGAGGTGAGAGTTAATATATGGAAATGGAAAGTGGTCCTTTTTTTTATTTAATTATTTCATGCTGAAGCTGGTAACGGCCAACGAAGCATTTATCATTATTTTACTTCTTTTTCCTACGTACCAATAATATTCCCAATTGTCCCTCTCTCCCTCATCTATTATGCTTAAATCAAATTAATTCATATACCATATAGTATCAATGTTTCATAATCCAATAATTCTAGTTCTTAAAACCTAAAGATGTCTTAATTAAATTTCAATTATTTATCAATTAATATCTAATTAATAAATGTAATAAATGTGATCTTTGCCGTGAAGTTGGTACAATTGTCAGGTTCTGATCCAGGGACGGATACAGGGGCCCGGGTCCCTCCGGCTACCGAAACTTCCATGGTTACGAGTAGTTTTGGTCCCCTAACATTAGCAATAGTCTATATATTAGCAATAGTCTATATAGACTCTATGTAGTAATATTTCATTGTTTAAAGGTAGATGAGATGGTTAAAAACATATGTTTTTTTTTAAAAGGTCCTAGGTTCAATTCCCCCCAACCTCAATTTATATTAGAAAGTGTTTGTTTTTTTTTTATATCAATTTCTTGTGGTTTGGGTGTGCGCTGTTAGGCCGGACGGTCAGGTGCGGAGGGCGAGTTGTGGGAAGAGCTGGGTTCGGCCTCCTCCGGGTTTTATTACCGTTAATTTTGACGCTGCTGTTTTTAGGGATTCAAATCAAATCGGTATGGGGGCGGTTGCAAGGGATCAGCAAGGTATGTTTCTTTGGGGCTTTTCGAGTACTAAATATAGCAAGGTTGATCCTTTGATTGCGGAAGCTTTAACGTTAGAGTAGAAGACCCTAGAAAGGTATGTTTCTTTGGGGCTTTTCGAGTACTAAATATAGCAAGGTTGATCCTTTGATTGCGGAAGCTTTAACGTTAGAGTAGAAGACCCTAGAGAGAAGGGAGACCTTCTCTCACTAGGGCTTTTTAGGAGTTTTTTTTTTACGTCTTGGCTCATTCTTAAGAAATGTTCAAATGTCTTAATTGAGAGTGATTCTAGGCTCGTGGTGGAGGCTATGGCGAGTGGTGATGAGAGGATTTCAGAATTTGAGTTAGTAATTTCACATTGTAGGCTATTGATTCAACAAATTCCTGTTGCTAGTCTTTCTTTCATTTTTAGGCAAGCGAACAGTGTCGCTCATGCTTTGGCACGGGGGTCACGTTCTTATGCTAGCCCTTATTCGTTTGATCTTTCTCCGGATTTTATTCGGCCATTGTTACGTTCTGATTGTTTGGTTTATGTTCCTTAATAAAATTTCTTCTTTGTTTCAAAAAAAAAAAAAACTCATTTTTATTATGTCTTTTCAATTAAAAAAATAGTTTCTTATTTTTGAAACTCAAACAACTTAATTTCTAAATTAAATTTTAAAATTTTAAAACTAAAAATAAAAAAATATAAAAATGTTATAATTTTTTTAGAAACTAGCATTGAACTAATAAAAAAAATTAAATATATCCTATTACGTGTTAAGTTTGTCCAAAATTCAAAATTTCAATATTTTAGACCTATTAGGTACTCAATAAATCTAAATTTCTAATTTTTCTAGGCATGTTAGGCTTGTTTAAATCCAAATTTCTATTTTTTTTTACTTGTTAGGCCTTTCTAAATCTAAATTTTTATTTTTTTGGCCTCTTAGGCATCTTTAAATCCAAACTATTAATTTTTTGGCCTGATAGGCCATCTGAAATCAAATTT
Source organism: Euphorbia lathyris (assembly GCF_963576675.1). NCBI lineage: Eukaryota > Viridiplantae > Streptophyta > Magnoliopsida > Malpighiales > Euphorbiaceae > Euphorbia > Euphorbia lathyris. Next base: position 63,481,055 of record NC_088915.1, read on the forward strand.
TTTATTTTTTTTACATGCTCAGCCCTCCCTAAATCCAATTTTTTTTTACTATTAGGACTATTAAACGAAATCTAACTTAATTTAAGAAATTGTACATTAATACTTAAAATTGGTTCTTGACCATTCAAATTATAACACGCATATATACAAAAAAAATTAAGCAAGTTCGATTTAGCAAATTTTTTTTCCTGAACGCACATGTAAAATCGGCCTCCAACCGAGTAATCCTATATTCGCCACTGTTCGGATCTTTAGGTTTTTAAATTTTCAACAAATTTTAATTTAGTCAAAATTATTTTATTAATTTGTGTGTAATAAAAATAATAAATTATCCTCAATACTAGGGGTGGTGTGTAATAGAGAATAAATAGAGATGAATATTGTAGTTATACATATTAGATTTTACTATAGAGGCTAATATTGTACTTAAACATATTAGGGTTTACTTATATTGTGTATATGTATTTTCCATGTTATGGCTAGATTTCGTCCTTCCATCGTTTCGAGTTTGAACATTCCTAGCCCAACGACCTTGATAAATTGGTAGGATCCTTCCCATTAAGAACCGAGTTTACTCTTTCCTTCTTTGAACTGTGAGGCTTTTGAGTTTGGAGGACAATGTCTCCGTCTTCGAGCAGAGATGCCTTGACATTTTTATCATGGTATGAGGCTACTGATCGTTTAGACAGCCATGACTATGTAGGATTTGTCTCGCTTGCTCTCTAAGCTGTCAAGGTGATGTCCCATGCATGACTCTTATCACTTGGCAGCCGAGTTTGGATTGGGATTACCGCTTTTACACTGTATAGCTCCTCCATCCATCTCCTTTTGTGTTGATTCAATCTCTTTTTTACAATCCATCGACTATATTGCAATTCATGATTTCTATTATACCGTTTGTTTGAGGATGTGCTACTGAGGAGAATCTATTAGTTATGTTCAAACCTTAACAGTGGGCTTTGAAGTTAATAGAGTTGAATTTTGTGCCATTATCAGCCATTATATTGTTTGGAACATCGAATCTAGTGATGATGTTTTTTTGCAAAAATTCTATTACCTTTTTGAGATTTCTTTTTGCCAATGAATCGGCTTTCACGAATGGTCTAGTTATGGAGGTCTTACCAAGTCTATCTACCAAGTGGAGAATGACCATTTGGTGTAGATGGGATTTTAAGTAGTAGTGGGAAAATGAGATGCATTGACATAGATCTGATAACTATTACACTGTTGTATGAGCTCTTTAGCATTTTTGTCCACGTCTATTCAGTAATATCCGGAGAAACGAGCCTTTCTTACTAAGGATTGAGCTCATGCATGTGATATGCATATCCCTGTATTGGCTTCGGTTATTTCGGTTCGGTCCGGTTTCCAACTGAACCGACTGTTGAACACCCATACCACTTCACATTGAGTGTCCTTCTCTTCTAGTTTTCGTAGCAACTATTGACCTTTTCTGAATATATGGTCATAAACTTGTCTTTTGTTGCATAGTTTTTGTATATTTGGTTCACAATCAGTCTAGAACCACTAAAAATCTAGACCTTCTCTGGCCCAAGCCAGCCTGATGGCATATGATATGCGTATGCTAGTTGTTCCCCAAATCTAGATGCCTACCCTAATCCTTCATATGAAGATGCATCTTCCACGAACATTTCCCAACCTCCTGTAGCATCCAGATCCTTATCTATTCTTTTTGAGAATTTGACCACAAAATGAGCTATACTTCGCTTTGTATGGCTCAACGAGGCACATACTTGATGTTGAAAAATTAAAAACTCTCTCTTTAGATTTTTTTTAAAACAATCTCTCTATAAAACTCTGTTTCATTCTTTTTAAAACTTTATTTCTTTCTTTCTCACAGTCTCTCTCTGACTTCCCCATTTGTTTAGGGATTTGAGCCTCTATTTATAAGGATGCAAATCTTAAAAAAGGGTAAGACTGGAGGGTCTAAACTTTGGGGGCCAAGTACCCAAAAACTAGGGGTCTTTAGGCCCAAAAGGTCGGGTTGGTGGTCCAAGAAAAGGATCGTCGACCCCATGCCTCGGCGCTAGCGGCTCCAATGGAAACGAGCCTACGGTCAGGTCCCCACAGTAGGCCATCTGGCCTTCTTGGGAGGGAAAATTGACTCTCTTCAGGAGATCAAGCTGACCTGACGGAACAAAATATAGTTTACAATGATTTCGAGGTTCTATCTTTCGGTGACCCTTGTGTTTCCATTCATCGTAGGCTCTTTCAGGACTCGATTATTGCTTCATTGTAACAGGGTACATAATTTACATCATAGGATAGATAAAAAAATTTGGCGTTTGGAATGCTAAATTCGCCACTTTAGCATGTTATGGGCCAAAAAGAAAATATTAAAAGTTCCAAACCAGAAAATGAGTTTGACATTTTTAACTTTTTCAAAGGGAATCGTTACTTTTTAGAAAAGAAAAATTTATATATAAATTCACTTTTGAAAAACTATCTACAATTAGTTTAAACCATAATTTTCAATTATATCAAGCTAATAAAATCATTATTTTTAATATATTTTTAAAGTTAGAGTTTATAAATTAGAGTTTAGGATATATTGTATAGAG